>NC_069507.1:56761951-56889451 GCF_027579735.1 Bombina bombina | reverse complement strand
GAACACATTTTGTGAGCCAATGACACAAAGTATATATGCGCAGCTATATCACAGTAGTACATTGATGCTCCTGAACCTAACTAGGTATTCTTTTCAACAAAGGATACCAAGAAAACAAAGCAAATTAGATAATAGATGTAAATTGGAAAGTTGTTTAAAACTGCGTGCTCTATTTGACCCATTAACGTTTTGACTTTTCTGTCCCTTTAAGTAAAACATTTGTCTGGGGAAAACTGGTTAAAACATTAAAGGGACGTCAAACTCATTTTTTCATGCTTCAGATACAACGTATCGTTTTAAAAACACTTTTCAGTTTACTTCTATTATCAACTTTGCTTCATTCTCTTGGTAACCTTTGTTTAAAAACAGATAGGTAGGCTCAGGAGCATGCATGTGTCTGGATCTCTATATTACAGCAGTTATTATATACTTTTGAGCCCTAGAGGGCAGCAGTGTTTGCACAATGTATAACATTTGTAAAAGGATTGATGCAAAAGTGTTCCCATATAGTGCTATATTCTGTACACCTGACATTACTGTATGTAATAGTACTAGCTGTGTACAGTATATTGTGTACACCTGACATCACTGTATGTAATAGTACTAGCTGTGCACAGTATATTGTGTACATCTGACATCACTGTATGTAATAGTACTAGCTGTGTGCAGTATATTGTGTACACCTGACATCACAGTATGTAATTGTACTAACTATGCACAGTATATTGTGTACCTCTGACATCACTGTATGTAATAGTACTAGCTGTGCACAGTATATTGTGTACATCTGACATCACTGTATGTAATAGTACTAGCTCTGCACCGTATATTGTGTACACCTGACATCACAGTATGTAATTGTACTAACTATGCACAGTATATTGTGTACACCTTACATCACTGTATGTAATAGTACTAACTGTGCACTGTATATTGTGTACCTCTGGCATCACTGGCTGTAATAGTACTAGCTGTGCACAGTATATTGTGTACACCTGACATTACTGGCTGTCATAGTGCTAACTGTGCACAGTATATTGTGTACCTCTAACATCACTGTATGTAACAGTACTAGCGGTGCACTGTATATTGTGTACATCTGAAATCACTATATGTAATAGTACGAGCTGTGCACAGTATATTGTGTACACCTGACATCACTATATGTAATAGTACTAGCTGTGCACAGTATATCACTGTATGTAATAGTACTTGTAATAGTACTAGCTGTGCACAGTATATTGTGTACACCTGACATCACTGTATGTAATAGTACTAGCTGTGCATAGTATATTGTGTACATCTGACATCACTGTATGTAATAGTACTAGTTGTGTGTACAGTATATTGTGTACACCTGACATCACTGTATGTAATAGTACTAGTTGTGCACAGTATATTGTGTACACCTGACATCACAGTATGTAATAGTACTAGTTGTGCACAGTATATTGTGTACACCTGACATCACTGTATGTAATAGTACTAGTTGTGCACAGTATATTGTGTACATCTGACATCACTGTATGTAACAGTACTAGCTGTGCACAGTATATTGTGTACATCTGATATCACTGTATGTAACAGTACTAGCTGTGTACAGTATATTGTGTACATCTGACATCACTGTATGTAATAGTACTAACTATGCACAGTATATTGTGTACATCTGACATCCCTGTATGTAATAGTACTAGCTGTGCACAGTATATTGTGTACATCTGACATCACTGTATGTAACAGTACTAGCTGTGCACAGTATATTGTGTACATCTGATATCACTGTATGTAATAGTACTAGCTGTGTACAGTATATTGTGTACATCTGACATCACTGTATGTAATAGTACTAACTATGCACAGTATATTGTGTACACCTGACATCACTGTATGTAATAGTACTAGCTGTGCACAGTATATTGTGTACACCTGACATCACTGTATGTAATAGTACTAGCTGTGCACAGTATATTGTGTACATCTGACATCACTGTATGTAATAGTACTAGCTGTGCACAGTATATTGTGTACATCTGACATCACTGTATGTAATAGTACTAGCTGTGCACAGTATATTGTATACACCTGACATCACTTTATGTAATAGTACTAGCTGTGCACAGTAAATTGTATACACCTGACATCACTGTATGTAATAGTACTAGCTGTGCATAGTATATTGTGTACATCTGACATCACTGTATGCAATAGTACTAGTTGTGTACACAGTATATTGTGTACACCTGACATCAAAGTATGTAATAGTACTAGTTGTGCACAGTATATTGTGTACACCTGACATCACAGTATGTAATAGTACTAGTTGTGCACAGTATATTGTGTACACCTGACATCACTGTATGTAATAGTACTAGTTGTGCACAGTATATTGTGTACATCTGACATCACTGTATGTAATAGTACTAACTATGCACAGTATATTGTGTACATCTGACATCCCTGTATGTAATAGTACTAGCTGTGCACAGTATATTGTGTACATCTGACATCACTGTATGTAACAGTACTAGCTGTGCACAGTATATTGTGTACATCTGACATCACTGTATGTAATAGTACTAACTATGCACAGTATATTGTGTACACCTGACATCACTGTATGTAATAGTACTAGCTGTGCACAGTATATTGTGTACATCTGACATCACTGTAAGTAATAGTACTAGCTGTGCACAGTATATTGTGTACACCTGACATCACTGTATGTAATAGTACTACCTGTGCACAGTATATTGTGTACACCTGACATCACTGTATGTAATAGTACTAGCTGTGCACAGTATATTGTGTACATCTGACATCACTGGCTGTAACAGTACTAGCTGTGCACAGTATATTGTGTACATCTGACATCACTGTATGTAATAGTACTAGCTGTGCACAGTATATTGTATACACCTGACATCACTTTATGTAACATAAAGTCAGAAGGAAAAAATGCACCAATGAGGCGTAGTATCTGCTGCAGTAAAAAATGTTTATTGTACAATCCAAAAGTAATGTACAAACAAAGTCACAGTGGAGAACGCCTGACGCGTTTCGCGCATGCGTAGATGCGCTTCATCGGAGGCTGTGCACAGTATATTGTGTACATCTGACATCACTGTATGTAACAGTACTAGCTGTGCACAGTATATTGTGTACATCTGATATCACTGTATGTAATAGTACTAGCTGTGTACAGTATATTGTGTACATCTGACATCACTGTATGTAATAGTACTAACTATGCACAGTATATTATGTACACCTGACATCACTGTATGTAATGGTACTAGCTGTGCACAGTATATTGTGTACATCTGACATCACTGTATGTAATAGTACTAGCTGTGCACAGTATATTGTGTACACCTGACATCACTGTATGTAATAGTACTACCTGTGCACAGTATATTGTGTACATCTGACATCACTTTATGTAATAGTACTAGCTGTGCACAGTAAATTGTATACACCTGACATCACTGTATGTAATAGTACTAGCTGTGCACAGTATATTGTGTACCTCTGACATCACTGTATGTAATAGTACTAGCTGTGCATAGTATATTGTGTACACCAGACATCACTGTATGTAATAGTACTAGCTGTGCACAGTATATTGTGTGCATCTGACATCACTGTATGTAATAGTACTAGCTGTGCACAGTATATTGTGTACACATGACATCACAGTATGTAATAGTACTAACTGTGCACTGTATATTGTGTACCTCTGACATCCCTGTATGTAATAGTACTAGCTGTGCACAGTATATTGTGTACATCGGATATCACTGTATGTAATAGTACTAGCTGTGCACATTATATTGTGTACACCTGACATTACTGGCTGTCATAGTACTAACTGTGCACAGTATATTGTGTACCTCTAACATCACTGTATGTAACAGTACTAGCGGTGCACTGTATATTATGTACATCTGACATCACTATATGTAATAGTACTAGCTGTGCACAGTATATTGTGTACACCTGACATCACTGTATGTAATAGTACTAGCTGTGCATAGTATATTGTGTACACCTGAAATCACTGTATGTAATAGTACTAGCTGTGCATAGTATATTGTGTACACCTGACATCACAGTATGTAATAGTACTTGTTGTGCACAGTATATTGTGTACACCTGACATCACTGTATGTAATAGTACTAGTTGTGCACAGTATATTGTGTACACCTGACATCACAGTATGTAATAGTACTAGTTGTGCACAGTATATTGTGTACACCTGACATCACTGTATGTAATAGTACTAGTTGTGCACAGTATATTGTGTACATCTGACATCACTGTATGTAACAGTACTAACTGTGCACAGTATATTGTGTACATCTGATATCACTGTATGTAACAGTACTAGCTGTGTACAGTATATTGTGTACATCTGACATCACTGTATGTAATAGTACTAGCTGTGCATAGTATATTGTGTACACCTGAAATCACTGTATGTAATAGTACTAGCTGTGCATAGTATATTGTGTACATCTGACATCACTGTATGTAATAGTACTAGTTGTGTACAGTATATTGTGTACACTTGACATCACTAAATGTAATAGTACTAGTTGTGCACAGTATATCACTGAATGTAATAGTACTAGCTGTGCACAGTATATCACTGTATGTAATAGTACTAGCTGTGCACAGTATATTGTGTACACCTGACATCACTGTATGTAATAGTACTAGCTGTGCATAGTATATTGTGTACACCTGAAATCACTGTATGTAATAGTACTAGCTGTGCATAGTATATTGTGTACATCTGACATCACTGTATGTAATAGTACTAGTTGTGTAGAGTATATTGTGTACACCTGACATCACTGTATGTAATAGTACTAGTTGTGCACAGTATATTGTGTACATCTGACATCACAGTATGTAATAGTACTAGTTGTGCACAGTATATTGTGTACACCTGACATCACTGTATGTAATAGTACTAGTTGTGCACAGTATATTGTGTACATCTGACATCACTGTATGTAACAGTACTAGCTGTGCACAGTATATTGTGTACATCTGATAGTACTAGCTGTGCACAGTATATTGTGTACACCTGACATCACTTTATGTAATAGTACTAGCTATGCACAGTAAATTGTATACACCTGACATCACTGTATGTAATAGTACTAGCTGTGCACAGTATATTGTGTACCTCTGACATCACTGTATGTAATAGTACTAGCTGTGCATAGTATATTGTGTACACCAGACATCACTGTATGTAATAGTACTAGCTGTGCACAGTATATTGTGTGCATCTGACATCACTGTATGTAATAGTACTAGCTGTGCACAGTATATTGTGTACACATGACATCACAGTATGTAATAGTACTAACTGTGCACTGTATATTGTGTACCTCTGGCATCACTGTATGTAATAGTAGTAGCTGCGCACAGTATATTGTGTACATCTGACATCACTGTATGTAATAGTACCAGCTGTGTACAGTATATTGTGTACACAAGACATCACTGTATGTAATAGTACTAGCTGTGCACAGTATATTGTATACGTCTGACATCACTGTATGTAATAGTACTAATGGTGCATAGTATATTGTGTACACCTGACATCACTATATGTAACAGTACTAGCTGTGCACAGTATATTGTATACATCTGACATCACTATATGTAATAGTACTAGATGTGCACAGTATATTGTGTACACCTGACATCACTGTATGTAATAGTACTAGCTGTGTGCAGTATATTGTGTACACCTGATATCACTGTATGTAATAGAACTAGCTGTGCACAGTATATTGTGTACACCTGACATCACAGTATATAATAGTACTAGCTGTGCACAGTATATTGTATACATCTGACATCACTGTATGTAATAGTACTAGCTGTGCACTGTATATTGTGTACATCTGATATCACTGTATGTAATAGTACTAGCTGTGCACAGTATATTGTGTACCTCTGACATCACTGTATGTAACAGTACTAGCTGTGCACAGTATATTGTGTACCTCTGACATCACTGTATGTAATAGTACTAGCTGTGCACAGTATATTGTGTACATCTGACATCACTATATGTAATAGTACTAGCTGTGCACAGTATATTGTGTACATCTGACATCACTGTATGTAATAGTACTAACTGTGCACTGTATATTGTGTACCTCTGACATCCCTGTATGTAATAGTACTAGCTGTGCACAGTATATTGTGTACATCTGATATCACTGTATGTAATAGTACTAACTGTGCACAGTATATTGTGTACATCTGACATCACTGTATGTAATAGTACTAACTGTGCACTGTATATTGTGTACATCTGATATCACTGTATGTAATAGTACTAACTGTGCACAGTATATTGTGTACATCTGACATCACTATATGTAATAGTACTAGCTGTGCACAGTATATTGTGTACATCTGACATCACTGTATGTAATAGTACTAACTGTGCACTGTATATTGTGTACCTCTGACATCCCTGTATGTAATAGTACTAGCTGTGCACAGTATATTGTGTACATCTGATATCACTGTATGTAATAGTACTAGCTGTGTACAGTATATTGTGTACATCTGACATCACTCTATGTAATAGTACTAACTATGCACAGTATATTGTGTACACCTGACATCACTGTATGTAATAGTACTAGCTGTGTGCAGTATATTGTGTACACCTGACATCACTGTATGTAATAGTACTAGCTGTGTACAGTATATTGAGTACACCTGACATCACTGTATGTAATAGTACTAGCTGTGTGCAGTATATTGTGTACACCTGACATCACTGTATGTAATAGTACTAGCTGTGCACAGTATATTGTATACACCTGACATCACTGTATGTAATAGTACTAGCTGTGCACAGTATATTGTATACATCTGACATCACGGTATGTAATAGTACTAGCTGTGCACAGTATATTGTATACATCTAACATCACTGTATGTAATAGTACTAGCTGTGTACAGTATATTGTGTACATCTGACATCACTGTATGTAACAGTACTAGCTGTGCACAGTATATTGTGAACATCTGATATCACTGTATGTAATAGTACTAGCTGTGTACAGTATATTGTGTACATCTGACATCACTGTATGTAATAGTACTAACTATGCACAGTATATTGTGTACACCTGACATCACTGTATGTAATAGTACTAGCTGTGCACAGTATATTGTGTACATCTGACATCACTGTATGTAATAGTACTAGCTGTGCACAGTATATTGTGTACACCTGACATCACTGTATGTAATAGTACTAGCTGTGCACAGCATATTGTGTACACCTGACATCACTGTATGTAATAGTACTAGCTGTGCACAGTATATTGTGTACATCTGACATCGCTGTATGTAATAGTACTAGCTGTGCACAGTATATTGTATACACCTGACATCACTGTATGTAATAGTACTAGCTGTGCACAGTAAATTGTATACACCTGACATCACTGTATGTAATAGTACTAGCTGTGCACAGTATATTGTGTACCTCTGACATCACTGTATGTAATAGTACTAGCTGTGCATAGTATATTGTGTACACCAGACATCACTGTATGTAATAGTACTAGCTGTGCACAGTATATTGTGTACACCTGATATCACTGTATGTAATAGTACTAGCTGTGCACAGTATATTGTGTACACATGACATCACAGTATGTAATAGTACTAACTGTGCACTGTATATTGTGTACCTCTGGCATCACTGTATGTAATAGTACTAGCTGTGCACAGTATATTGTGTACATCTGACATCACTGTATGTAATAGTACCAGCTGTGTACAGTATATTGTGTACACAAGACATCACTGTATGTAATAGTACTAGCTGTACACAGTATATTGTATACATCTGACATCACTGTATGTAATAGTATTAGCTGTGCACAGTATATTGTATACATCTGACATCACTATATGTAATAGTACTAGCTGTGCACAGTATATTGTGTACACCTGACATCACTGTATGTAATAGTACTAGCTGTGTGCAGTATATTGTGTACACCTGATATCACTGTATGTAATAGTACTAGCTGTGCACAGTATATTGTGTACACCTGACATCACAGTATGTAATAGTATTAGCTGTGCACAGTATATTGTATACATCTGACATCACTATATGTAATAGTACTAGCTGTGCACAGTATATTGTATACATCTGACATCACTATATGTAATAGTACTAGCTGTGCACAGTATATTGTGTACACCTGACATCACAGTATATAATAGTACTAGCTGTGCACAGTATATTGTATACATCTGACATCACTGTATGTAATAGTACTAGCTGTGCACTGTATATTGTGTACATCTGACATCACTGTATGTAATAGTACTAGCTGTGCACAGTATATTGTGTACCTCTGACATCACTGTATGTAATAGTACTAGCTGTGCACAGTATATTGTGTACACCTGACATCACTGTATGTAATAGTACAAGCTGTGTACAGTATATTGTGTACATCTGACATCACTGTATGTAATAGTACTAGCTGTGCACAGTATATTGTATACACCTGACATCACTGTATGTAATAGTACTAGCTGTGCACTGTATATTGTGTACACCTGACATCACTGTATGTAATAGTACTAGCTGTGTACAGTATATTGTGTACATCTGACATCACTGTATGTAATAGTACTAGCTGTGCACAGTATATTGTATACACCTGACATCACTGTATGCAATAGTACTAGCTGTGCACTGTATATTGTGTACACCTGACATCACTGTATGTAATAGTACTAGCTGTGTGCAGTATATTGTGTACACCTGACATCACTGTATGTAATAGTACTAGCTGTGCACAGTATATTGTATACATCTGACATCACGGTATGTAATAGTACTAGCTGTGCACAGTATATTGTATACATCTAACATCACTGTATGTAATAGTACTAGCTGTGTACAGTATATTGTGTACACCTGACATCACTATATGTAATAGTACTAGCTGTGTGCAGTATATTGTGTACACCTGACATCACAGTATATAATAGTACTAGCTGTGCACAGTATATTGTATACATCTGACATCACTGTATGTAATAGTACTAGCTGTGTACAGTATATTGTGTACACCTGACATCACTATATGTAATAGTACTAGCTGTGTGCAGTATATTGTGTACACCTGACATCACAGTATATAATAGTACTAGCTGTGCACAGTATATTGTGTACCTCTGACATCACTGTATGTAACAGTACTAGCTGTGCACAGTATATTGTGTACCTCTGACATCACTGTATGTAACAGAACTAGCTATGCACAGTATATTGTGTACATCTGACATCACGATATGTAATAGTACTAGCTGTGTACAGTATATTGTGTACCTCTGACATCACTGTATGTAACAGTACTAGCTGTGCACAGTGTATTGTGTACCTCTGACATCACTGTATGTAATAGTACTAGCTGTGCACAGTATATTGTGTACATCTGACATCACAGTATGTAATAGTACTAGCTGTGTACAGTATATTGTGTACCTCTGACATCACTGTATGTAACAGTACTAGCTATGCACAGTATATTGTGTACACCTGACATTACTGGCTGTGGCAGTACTATTTTAGCTACTACTTAGCAAGCGCTACCCAGGTGCTGAACCAAAAATGGGCCAGCTCCTATGCTTACATTCCTGCTTTTCAAATAAAGATAAAAAGAGAACGAAAAACTGATAATAGGAGTAAATTAGAAAGTTGCTTAAATTTGCATGCTCTATCTGAATCATAACAGAAAAAGGTTGGGTTTTATGTCCCTTTAAATTATTTTCTCCAAACCCTTTGGTCAGAAGCCAAGCTGGCCTTCAAATAGCCATCAGCATAATGAATGGGTCTGTCCCTTCATAAACAGATGGAGTGTAATTAAATGCGTCTCCAGTCCAGTCATTCTTACTCACGCTCTGAACCCAGCACCTCTGGAGACACAGCCTCTTTACAATAAATACTACCATTGATTTTATGGATTTCTACACAGAATATATTCAACGTGTAGCTAGCATTACTGTGCACTGGAGACACGCTAACGTGTTTTATTAAAGATCCCAACCTTTATGTGCCTTGCTAGACCACAACTATAAAAGTGCACTCACTTTACCACCAATCATCTTGTGTACACTAGAACAATATTTCCATCAAATTGTATCTATATATAAAACATTCCAACAAAAACTACTAGTACTGGGCATCACAGTGTTAAAAAAAAAAAGTGCAAAGCAAAAAACACAGGATGGCAGCTTTGTTTGTTTTTTGTTTTTATGCTTGGTTTTCTAATAATTTATATTTATAAATAAATAAATGTAGTTAATTGCCCCCCAACAAATGAAAAACTACAGAAAAAAGAGAAACCACACATTGAGATGGTAATATAAAATGATACATACATAATTTATATAAAAAAAACTGAAATATACTTTTTAATATTTATTTTGTCCCTTTTTCCTGTAATTCCATTTTGAAATTATGAGCTTTTCAGTTCCTGTTAGAAATGGAAGTGCAGAACACTGTTATATTATACACAGCGATTGGCTGCACACTCAAGTGATCTATTTATAACTGCCCCTAATTGGTCACAGCAGAGAAGGTAACCTAAGTTACAACATGGCAGCTCCCACTGTTTTATAGACACTTAAATTTATAGTTATTTTGTCAATATTTAAACATCTAACAAATCCATCTACATGTTATTCTCAGACAAATATTTTCTTTGCATTTATTTTGTGTTTAATACAACAATTTATTCATTGATCTTCCTGAGAGTAAAATATAAGTGGACATTAAAAGTGAAAGCCTACCATTAAAAGGACCAATGAATACAGTAGAACTGCATAATAAAAGTAACAGTTACTCTAAATTTGTCCTTCCATTTCCCTGTATCATGTGACTGTCATCAGCCAATCAAAGTCTCATATGAATACATTGTGAACTCTTGCACATGCTCAGTGTAAGCTGGTGCCACAGAAAATTTCCATATAAAAAGACTGTGTACAATTTTAAACTGAAAGTAAACTGGAAAGTTTTTTTTTTCTTTTTCAATTGCATGGTCTATAATGAAAGTTTAATTTTGACCTTAGCGTCCCTTTAATTAGACCAATATATTCATAAAGGTGATCTATTGAATAAGCCTTCAAGCTCACATATGTTTATTCTACAGATGTACTCTAGATACCTTTTTATATAACTAAACATTTAAAGAGCTTTAAAGGGACATAAAGCTGCAATTATGAGCATTTATTTTCTTACTAAATTAATGCTTGCCTATATGTTTAGCAGGATTTAAATACATAGACAAAGTCAGCACCAGAGCAACAAAACACTGTTAATCTTGTGCTGAACATGGCTGGTAACTGGCGGTTACAGGTGAAAGTGTTTTCCCCAAAACTTACTTAGGACCAGATTACAAGTGGAGCGGTATTTAACGTTCCCGTATTAACTCCGCTAGAAGTAGGCTTTTTGCGCATATACCGTAATGTGCGTATTACGAGTTGAAAGTAAAAAGTTTTCTCTTGCACGCTAACCCGATGCACAAAAGTTAGTATATCGTGAACCAACCGTCTGCGACAGTTCCTCTTCACTGCAGTCATCTGCCACAACTAATTCCTCCTCTAGATGTCCCCATAACCCACAAGATACCCCCACCTTAAGGGTCAGTAAACACCTTCTAATTTGAAAATATTTCTGCTGTGTTGCTATAGAATAAGATATCAGCCGAGTCTTAACTTTTTTTTTTTAAAAGAACATCCTTTATTAACGCAGTTAGTTTTAAATCACCAAACTTCACCCAATATTTGCCTTATACGTAGGAGGCTCTGGGCGAGCACCAGTTATTATGTGAGTATAAAGTCAATTGTTTTACAGCTGTTATCTGAAAAATCCAATTAGGGACAGATATGTAGTTTAGTTAGCCTGAAGAAGCCAGTAGGTTGTATTTTAAGGCCTGAGAATTAGAAATAGCTCGATTTTCAGAGTTAAATTACATGAAAAGGGGGCAAAATAAATAATTAAAATATATTGAAAAGTGGAGCAGTATTTAACGCTCCCGCTCTAAATCTTCTAGAAGCTGTTATCGTGCCACTGGGCACACCACCCAGCTGATTTTACTGACCACCTAACACAAATGAATATTAATTTAATTTATTTACACTTCCCCCACGACTGTCAAAATTGTCTGTGGAAAACACTGCATGTACATTGCCCCTGACTGATTCAGAGGTTATGTTCATTTCCAAACCAGTAGTGCATTGCTGCTCCAAAGCTGACTTTAACTATGAGTTTAACACTATTGCATAAGTAAGCAATAGTGCAAAAAGAAATACTGAATTGCATCTGAGCATTTTTTTTATTGCAGCTGGTATCTGTTTTAATTCAACACAAAAGCTTTTTAATTTCAAGCACATCTCCTTCACAAACATGCTGAGCACCATCCATCTATGCACATTTCATGCATACACCACTAAAGCGCATGGCAAAGTTTCTGAACAATCTCTTCTGCCATATAAGTAGAGCTGCAACAACTAATCGTCATAATCGATAATAATCGATTATGAAAATAGTTGTCAACGAATCTCATAATCGATTAATCGATTAGTTGGTTTGCAATCAGTTGGTCTGTACACAACACCAGCTGCTTCACTCCAATGAACTCCTGCACTTGGTATTGTGTTTTATGGTTATGTCCTTAGACTAAAGGACGTCTACAGACGTCTACTTTTCACTTTTTCAGGACAGTATAAGTTTACAACTACCCCTGGCTTATGTGCAACCCAGATATAATAGTCATCATTTGGATTGTTTATATTACATCTGGTGATTTGGAACTATGCTTTGCATGATATAGTGCCAAGCTTGTTGTTTACACCTAGCCCTAGATTGATGGGAGTTATTTAAATTGTTGTGCACTGTTATCTGTTTGCACAATTATTAGCGTATTGCTTGCTATTGCTGATTATATGTCCTGTATAAATAAATGTAAGGCTTTGTCCTGTTATTAATATACAGTCCTTAGCGCTTCTGATTTTGTTTTTTTATATTTTTAATACATTGTGATATGTACCAGATTCAACCTTTATAAGTATATATTCGTTATTTTTAGGGCGGACTACATATTTCCCCTAACCTTATAGCTGGTTATTTACCATTGCATATAGATATTCAAGATTTTTTATGTTAGAATGAAGTCAAGGGTTACTTTATTGAGAGGCGCCTCGCCAAGGTAGAAAACACTTTGGTGAAGAGCTAACAAAGATAAATATCCCACTTTGGTGAAATTATCAAAACCCTACTTATACACCTCAACAGCCTTTTCTCTGCTGCAGGAAATATAGCTGCAAACAGAGAACCAGCCTTAGCCAGAAGCATGTGGACATGTTGAGATTTTTGCATTTCAATGCAAAGTTTCTGAAAGAGTGAATAACAGAATGTTATTAACAGTGATAGTCTAACTCTTTCTAGTTCTACCTCTTTTCAAACAGTTTGTGGTTTTGTTTTGTTTAATTATAAAACTGTGCTCTGCTGCTTAAAAATGGAAGAAACAGTTGTGTTAATGTAAAGTTTTAGTCTGAAGTTTATATTTGTAACACTCATTATGTGTATTTTATTTAAAACATAGAAAATTATTATTGATTCTCTTTATCCGATTAGTCGATTAATCGAAAAAATAATAGGCCGATTAATCGATTATGAAAATAATCGTTAGCTGCAGCCCTACATATAAGAGTCACAGAACTGACCGTAACATGAGCAATACAATGCTAGTACTATTTCCTGTCTGCTATAATAGTTTTAATACCATCATTTTCCACTAGATGGCGATCAATGTCAAGTTGTGACCATTCATAATCTTACAAGTAATGATACTGTGCAGTATATCTGTATCCACTACCCAACGTTTAATTTAAAAGGGGATCACATTCTATTTTCCACTCAAATATTTCAATTAATAATTACTACAAATAAAGTGCATTTATTCTATTGTTTACAAATTCAAGTGGCGCAAATCTAAATATAAACACACATATCTCCTAAGAATATATCATATATCATACGAAATAAGCAAGTTGCTGCAATTATGAACTTTCTGAGTGTTAGAATTGGGGAAAGGTAAAGGAGTTAGAGAGGACACACAATGCAGCACTGTACTGTGGCTCTATGCCACATGTCTGACAAGCCTACTGTATGTCGTATGTATCATCTGCTTACCTGTCTGCAATCATATTATTGATAACTTCACAAAAGTATATTAAACTAATACAAAGTCATGTTAGAAGGGCAGTTTACTGGGGTGGGGTGTATTAAATTGTTCACAAGTAGCTTCTTTACCATTATTTTGGCATTATAAATAGTTGATTTAGCCTGTAGTATCCCCACCTATACTGAACATGTCTAAACTTAAAGTCCTTTGCATATGAAAAGACTCTTTACACAAACAGAAGCAAGCTGAAGCAAGTATACGTCGGTATTCTCCTAAAACATTGGGGCTTGGTTACGAGTCTGAAAATCAGAGCAATGTTATTTAAAAATAGGAAAAACTATACTTTTTTAAAAACAAACAAACCTGTATATGCAAAGAAAAATCTAGTGTATAATGTCCCTTTAAAGTGAATGTAAACTTTCATGATTCAGTGCCCGGCTTTTAAAAATACTATTAAAAAACAGGGGCACTTTTATTCATGAAAGTTTACATTGCAGCGTTTTTTGTTTTGTTTTTAAATACTTACCTTTCTCTTCAGCAAAGCCGGATCGCCGATCCCCTGCCCGCATCTCCTCTGTACTTACGTCAGCATTGTAGAATCCGGCTTCCTCCAATCATGCCTTTCCCCCCAGAGCAAACATTTCCTGAGGCCACGCCGTGATTGGAGGAAGACGGTTTCATCCATGATGTGCTAAGTACAGCATGAGAAGCGGGCAGGGGATCTCTGATCCGACTTGGCTGCAGAAAAAGGTAAGTATTTTTTAAAAAAAATGTTGCAATGTAAACTTTTATGAATGAAAGTGCCCCTGTTTTTTTAATAGTATTTTTAAAAGCTGGGCACTGATTTATGAAAGTTTACATTCACTTTAAAGGGACATTATACACTAGATTTTTCTTTGCATAAACGTTTTGTAGATTATCCATTTATATAGCCCTTACAGGTTTGTTTGTTTTTAAAAAGTATAATTTTGCCTATTTTTAAATTACATTGCTCTGATTTTCAGACTCCTAACCAAGCCCCGAACTTTTTAGGAGAATACCGACGTATACCTTCTCCAACTTGCTCCTGTTTGTGTAAAGAGTCTTTTCATATGCAAAGGAATGGGGAGGGGGGAGTGTCTGTTATTTCCCACTTGAAGTGGGTGTTCCAGTAACCTTTTTAACAGAGCTAAACTGGTAACTTCTAAGTAAGTTTTTAAACGGTTTTACACTGGATTTTTAGATCAGTATCTGTGCATCTTATTCTTTATAGTAGTGTCTATTACATGCAGTTAAATGAAAATGAGTGTATACTGTCCCTTTAAGTACAGGCTATTGACAAGTTATGTAAAAACAGCCAGCAGAAGAAATTACACTCCCGGTGGAGGGTAGAATAGATAACTAATAAAATGATAATTTTCTATTGTTCTCTCGGGGGGGAATAATTATAATTCAAGCGAACATGATCCGCTGTAGCTTTTCTAGTGAAATGCTTTTGCAATGCCGCTAGCAGGGGGTGTCAATCATTACGATCGTATCTGATCGGGATGATTGCTGTTCGCCACCTTAGAGGTGGCGTATTAGTTAAGGAGGAGCGGGCTTATGACGGCTTGCGAGGAAACTGCTGCATTCACAGCATGTTAAATCGGCCCCTAAGTATTGAGCTTTGGTTTACAGATAAATATAAGATAAGGAAACAAGTGTGTGTATATAAAGTGATAACATAATGAGATCTGATATTACCTGCAAGCTCAACCCATTCTAATAGGCTGTGGTTTAAAAGCACAAAACCAACAATTTCATATACACAAACCTGAAAATGCAATTCCTCATGCTCTGCAGCTGATATAACAAGTAATTGAAATACATTAAGGGAAAAACAATTTTGCAGTATACTGTCACTTTAAAGGGACATAATACTCATATGCTAATTTACTTGAAAGTGATGCCGCATAACTGTAAAAAGCTGACAGGAAAATATCACCTGAGCATCTCTTTGTAAAAAGGGAACATATTTTACCTCAAAATGTCTGTCTGCGCTGTGTAAAATGTTATACTTCAGCTGCTGTTCAGCTGCAAGTTGAAAAAAAATAGCCAATCAGCATCAGGAGTGATGACGTAATGCTTCACCTTTGTTGTGATCTCATGAGATTCCATTGAACTTACTTAAACTGAATAGGAAAATAACATGACTGTGCCTGCATATGACAGATGCACACTCCCTTGCAAGTCCTGGGACAAGCATCCTTACTGGCTGCTTAAAGTCTTTTTACAGTGGAAATTTGAGGTAAAATATCTTCCATTTTTACATAGAGATGTTCAGGTGATACTTTTGTGTGTTTCAACATTTGGTTATCATGTCCCTTTAAGTTTATACAAATTCTAAATACTACAATAATTTTCAACACATGTAACAATATGCAAAAGCTACAACAAATATACAAAATGTAACAAGGATAACAAGAAAATGAAGAACATTTGATAATAGAAGTAAATTGCAAAGTTGTTTAAAATTGTATGTTCTATCTGAATCATGAAAGCAACATTTTGGGTTTATGTCCCTTTAAATACATCACTCTATCTAGCATTTATTTACAGTTTGACGTCCCTTTAACACGCTAGTGTATTAATGCAGCAGGTATTTTTGTCACTTGAGTTTCTTACTTAATAGTCCATTATGGGCCACTCAGCTCTGCACATTATAAATTACAGTAACTGACTGCTTCCATGTAAGTCCTGGAAAACCAGAGCTGTCCACAATTGTTTAAATAAGACTCTTGGAGTAGACAAATTCACATAAAACATCATCTCAGCATTTAGAAACTTTAACTCATTCAACGTTACAGGTTTACACAGGTTGTTGCAAACACCCACTAAAACTGAGTCACTATAATAAAAGTGACCCCAAATTCCATATAGCAGCTGCATTTTAACAGCTTGACTCCTTGCTATATGTAACTCGCTAAATAATAGCAGCACCTAATGTCTGATCCCTATGATCAGCTGCTGGGAAGTTTGTGACTTAAACTGCAAATAAGAGACAAAAGTGTTATATCCTATTAAAGGGACATTAACATATTAGAGTGTTTTACTCATGCTATGTGTCAAACCTCCACAAAGGGGTTACAATTCTATAATGCATTATTGCTCCGGTGCAGGACATGGGTGGTGAATCAATTATCATAAGCATAAAGCCACCAATCACTGGCTGTATCCTGTCCAGAAGTTGAAATAAACATAATTTGACTCTAGACTCTATTCCATTAACCCTAACTGCTGCTGACACAACCCACCACACCACAATTATTCCTAACCTCAAACTCCCTTACCACAAATAAACCCAAGACCTCCCCACAAGATTTAACCCTGCGACTTCCCCGGCTGCAAATAAACCTAACCACCATCTCCTGAAGACCTCAATGCAATTAATTTCAACTGCAACCTTCACCATAGCAAATAACCTTACTATATAATAGCTGTAAACCAAAACTATGGCCACTCCATGGCAAATAACCCAAATATCTGAACAGATCCCCTTGGGGCTGTTATCCCTAACTGTGAGCTCCACCATGCAAATAATTATTATCCATGACCTCAACCCCAACCACACATAACATTATTGGCTGTCCTCAACTTTTTCTGTACAAACTGGGATCCCCCCTCCTAAACCCTCCTTAAAGATAAAACTCCCCAGATGATTATGCATTTGTAACCCCCTACTCACCTCCTGCACCTGCCTTCCTGACCCCCGCCATCTGAACTCTCCCTCTACACAATTTCCTTCCCATTTCGAAAAACCTCAGTAGATCTAGTCCCACCATGCATCCCCACTATCAATAAGTGATCCCTATCCCACATCACAAACAATTGTTCAACATCTACTACTTAATTATAAAGACAATTACAAAAAATATCCTAACATAAAAATAAATGGAAAGGCCCCTTCATTTTATATTTCCTTAAGTCAGGCTGAATTTTTCGTTCCTCAGGGCCAACAGCATCTTGTCCTCTTCATCTTGGTCTTTGCTCTCTCTCTGTCTGCATTTTTCCTCTAATTAGTGTTTATCTCTCTCTTAATGGTTCATTCCTCTATTGATAACACTAAATTCCAAATCCTACATGGTCAATCAGGTGAGAGGGTTAATAGATTCCTGGTTTCCTTTGGATCATCATTTCTTTAGATGTAATCTACTGAAAATCTCCTCATGGTTAACAATATTTGGACCAAACTGCCATTGCTTAGGACATAAATGAGAAGCTACATTGATGGCTCAAAAAGAGGAGGCCCCTGGCCAGCTTAGTATTTACCTCTGGAGATCGGGTGATGACAGCGTGTCTGGTTGGAGGACAAAAATATGTCAACTCTAGAACGAATGGCTTGTTTCTTTGCTATCAAGAGTTCAACTTGCAAACATTCCATCTGTGTTAAAGTCAATGGACTGGTTGACACCATTTCCAGTAAATTATTACATATTTCCAGTTAAATGCATATTATGGCAAGGGTCACATTTATTTCTGGAACTGAAGAATATGGAGGCAGGTAAAAATTCCAGATTCTTCTGGCAACCCTTTTCCAATTGGATACCAGAAAGGAAGTCAGCAGAAGTGGATGCTTTCCTTCAAAAATGGACAACAAAAGTGGCTTATGCTTTTTCACATTTTGCAATGGTTCCCAGATCACAGCTTATTATATGAAGATTCAGGCTACCACCTTTCTTTCGCCGTCTCAAGCTTAGTATCTAAACCTAATGAAAATATATGGTATTTTCTGCAATCTGCCTGATGACCCAGTTTCTAAAAGTACCCTTTAGTGCTGAAAAGTGATATAAGGATGGTAGGGTGGCCCGATGGTATCATCAGGGACTGTCCACCTGGTCTACTTAGATCTGCTGTATTTTGGGAGAATGTAGGTAGAATTTTGACTACGTTTGTAAAAAATCTGTTTATTTCAGATGTTTCAGAAGTGTAACTCATATAAAACCAGCAATGTTTTTAAGTTGACTATTTCAGCAGGTCATGGTTTTGTGACCAATTGTCAGTTTAGCAAGAAGCATCCCCTAGTTTGTTACCAAATAAGCAGTATTAGGGTTCAGGTCCAACCAGGTAACTCAGCTATTAATATTGTTCCACCTTTACAATGCTTTCATGCAAGGCATACTTTATTGCATCATTCCTCCTTTTACCGATAATTTGCTAAAATGTATTTTCTCTATGTGTCCTATTGCCTGTGAGAATACCTAGTCTGTACCTACCCTATTGAATGTCAAGGTATTTCATATGTTGGGGGTTTCCATCCTATCTCATCTTCTAATTGTGCTTGAAGCTTCTATTGTACCTTTAGTAAGGATCTACTCACCTTGCAATGCCCAATAGTTTCACTGGCTCATGGCCTTTTTGAAAGATCATGTCTATATGCGCTTAATAGTGTGATGGTCAGTTTTAAATAACAATAATATGAAGTATCATGTCTTGTAATAAAATATTAATTTCCCTAGTATTTGTATTTGTGACTATAATCTATATATGATCAGTATATTATATATGTTATTTTACCCAGTTCCAATAGTGATTCAGTGTTCTCCCCAAGACCTATTTAAAGGGACACTAAAGTAAAAATTGAACTTTCATGATTCAGATAGAGCATGCAGTTTTAACCCCTTAATGACCAAGGACGTGCAGGGTACGTCCTCAAAAAAAAGGCAGTTAACGCCTGAGAACGTACCCTGCACGTCCTCGGTGTGGAAAGCAGCTGGAAGCGATCCTGCTCGCTTCCAGCTGCTTTCCGGTTATTGCAGTGATGCCTCGATATGGAGGCATCCTGCAATAACCGTTTTAAGCCATCCGGTGCAGAGAGAGCCACTCTGTGGCCCTCTCTGCACCGGAGATCGGTAGCTTACATCGTTGGTGGGTGGGAGCCGGACCGGGAGGCGGGTGGCGGCCATCGATGGCCCTAGTGGTGTGGAGGGGGGGCGGGATCGTGGGCGGGGATGCCGGGGGCGCGCACTGACGCGCGCACGTGCACGGGAGGGTGGGGGCGGGCGCGTGCACGGGGAGGGAGCGGGTGGGAACCGCTACACACAGAAAAAAAAGTGTAGCAAAATGGAACAAAATTGCATACAAAATAAAACAAATTGGATAAAAAAGAAATCCGTTAGGTGGTGGGGGTTGGTCTGTGGGGAGGGGGAAGCTACACTACAGAAAAAACGGGCAAAAAGTAAAAAAAACCCATATTTTTTTGCAAACTGGGTACTGGCAGACAGCTGCCAGTACCCAAGATGGCCCCCAATAAGGCAGAGGGGAGGGTTAGAGATCGGTTTTGGGGGGGATCAGGGAGGTTGGGGGCTAAGGGGGGGATCCTACACAGTAGCATATGTAAATATGCTGACAAAAAAGTTTATTATTTTTAAAAACCCTTTTATTTTAGTACTGGCATACTTTCTGCCAGTACTTAAGATGGCGGGGACAATTGTGGGGTGGGGGAGGGAAGGGAGCTGTTTGGGAGGGATCAGGGGGTGGGATGTGTCAGGTGGGAGGCTGATCTCTACACTAAAGCTAAAATTAACCCTGCAAGCTCCCTAATTAACCCCTTCACTGCTAGCCATAATACACGTGTGAGGCGCAGCAGCATTTAGCGGCCTTCTAATTACCAGAAAGCAACGCCAAAGTCATATATGTCTGCTATTTCTGAACAAAGGGGATCCCAGAGAAGCGTTTACAACCATTTGTGCCATAATTGCACAAGCTGTTTGTAAATGATTTCATTGAGAAACCTAAAATTGTGAAACTTTTTACGTTTTTTTAAATTTGATCGCATTTGGCGGTGAAATGGCGGCATGAAATATACCAAAATGGGCCTAGATCAATACTTGGGGTCGTCTACTACACTACACTAAAGCTAAAATTAACCCTACAAGCTCCCTAAATGCTCCCTAATTAACCCCTTAACTGCTGGGCATAATACACGTGTGGTGCGCAGTGGCATTTAGCGGCCTTCTAATTACCAAAAAGCAACGCCAAAGCCATATATGCCTGCAATTTCTGAACAAAGGGGATCCCAGAGAAGAATTTACAACCATTTATGCCATAATTGCACAAGCTGTTTGTAAATAATTTCAGTGAGAAACTGAAAGTTTGTGAAAAAGTGAACGATTTTTTGTATTTGATCGCATTTGGCGGTGAAATGGTGGTATGAAATATACCAAAATTGACGTAGATCAATACTTTGGGATGTCTACTAAAAAAATATATATACATGTCAAGGGATATTCAGGGATTCCTGAAAGATATTAGTGTTCTAACGTAACTAGCGCTAATTTTGAAAAAAATGGTTTGGAAATAGCAAAGTGCTACTTGTATTTATGGCCCTATAACTTGCAAAAAAAGCAAAGAACATGTAAACATTGGGTATTTCTAAACTCAGGACAAAATTTAGAAACTATTTAGCATGGGTGTTTTTTGGTGGTTGTAGATATGTAACAGATTTTGGGGGTCAAAGTTAGAAAAAGTGTGTTTTTTTCCATTTTTTCCTCATATTTTATAATTTTTTTATAGTAAATTATAAAATATGATGAAAATAATGGTATCTTTAGAAAGTGCATTTAATGGCGAGAAAAACGGTATATAATATGTGTGGGTACAGTAAATGAGTAAGAGGAAAATTACAGCTAAACACAAACACCGCAAAAATGTAAAAATAGCCTTGGTCCCAAACGGACAGAAAATGGAAAAGTGCTGTGGTCATTAAGGGGTTAAAAGACTTTTCAATGTATCAAATTGTGCACAGCCTTTTTATATTTTAATTTATTGGCATCATGACCTCTCACCAGTAACAAGCTCCAATCTATTCTTGAGTGGTTGCCAAACTGAGGTGTATTTGTTGCTGGTCCCTAAATTGCTAGGGTGACCATATTGCCGCTTTAAAAAGGGACACATATGAAAAATACATATGACAGGGCTGTTTCAGGACTGTTTAAAGAAATGTTTTATTTAAGAACCCTGACATATGTATTTTTCATGTGTCCCTTTTTAAAGCGGCAATATGGTCACCCTATAAGAAAGCTTTGCAGCTTGCACAAGGGGAACTTCGCCAATCCTTTCCTGCTGGAACTTAAAATATTAAACCACAGACCTGGAGGACCTTCTACATTGAATAATTTATAAGGAGGCTTACAATAGCCTACAAGAAACTGTAAGTCCTGATCGGTATATTGGTTTCATGGTGTGCGCACACTACTAAGTTTGAACTTTATCACATTGGGATTTAAAGGACAAGTAATTCAGTTTGAATTTGTTACATTTTTTATCATAGCGTGTTTTTATAATAGCGTGTTTTTCTAATAGCGTGTTTTTATAATAGCGTGTTTTTATTATAGCGAGCTTTTTATAACGTGATTTTCATATTATAGGGACTATCTAATATATTATGTTTAAGAAGCAGATAGATACATCCTATTTTGCCTTGGCATAAATGAGCAGATTTATTGAGCTTTATTGATTATAATAAATTGTGACTGTTAAACATGTTGATGTTTTTAGAGATCTTTAGTTACAGATAGAGCTGTATGGTTTTTACAGTCTGTTATATGCACACTTTCTGAGGCACAAGCTACTACTGAGCAAGAGTTCACTGTGTATATTAACCTATGATTGGCTAATGGCTGTCACATATACAAGGGGCTGACAAATTGAAATCAATTTTGAAGTTTAGCAGAAAAAATCTATTTTTCATTTAAGTGCTATTGCATTGTCTTTTTATTATGGAATTCTACTATAGTTAATGGTCATTTAATGTACACACAGCCTGGCTGATCTTACTGACCATCTGCTAAAATTTAAGGCAATATTAAAAGGACACTAAACACAATTTTTTTCTTTCATGATTCAGATAGAGCCGCAATTTTAAGCAACTTTCTAATTTACTTCTATTATCAAATTTTCTTCGTTCTCTTGGTATCTTTATTTGAAAAGCAGGAATCAAAGCATAGGAGCCGGCCCAGTTTTGGTTTAGCACCTGCGTAGCGCTTGGTGTGTGGTAATGTAGGTGTCAATCAGGAAGCGCTACCCAGGTTCTGAACCAAAAATGGGCCGGCTCCTAACCTTACATTCCTGCTTTTTCAAATAAAGATACCAAGAGAACGAAGAAAATTTGATAATAGAAGTAAATTAGAAAGTTGCTAAAAATTGCTGCTCTATCTGAATCATGAAAGAAAAAATTGTGTTTAGTGTCCCTTTAAAGTGAAGGTCAATTTGGATGAATTAGTGCCCGGTTTTTAATAAAACTGTTAAAAACAAGGGCAGTTTTAATTAATCAAAAGTGACATTTCACTCCTTTTCTTCAAAAACTTACCTTTTAATCCTAAAAACCACTCCAGCGATTCCCTCGGCTGTCGGAAGCCTCTTTTTACGTCAGAAATTATGAATCCGGCTTCCTCCATTCATGGCTTTCCCCCCGGGGGGATCATGGCCTGATGCAACGCCGTAATTGGAGGAAGCCGGATTCATAATTTTGGACACGTGAAGAGGGCTTGCGACGGGCGGTTAAAAGGTAAGTTTTTGAAGAAAAGGAGTGAAATGTCAATTTTGATGATTAACAGTGCCCTTGTTTTTAATAGGATTATTAAAAACCGGGCCCTAATTCATCAAAATTGACCATCACTTTAAGCTAAAATTAGCTATTGTCAAATTATCACTAAAACATTCATGTTAAATTATGCAATTCATTTGTAATTTGTGCCCCCATCCGACTACAATGCCCCTTTAATGATATCTAGGTTATTCTGTCATACAAAGCAAGAGAGCATCACAAGTAAATCTAATATAATGTAGCTTCCTGACTGCAGATTATGAGGCCATGCTCACATAGTGCTGAATATCTTATGTATATCAAACTTAGCAGCCAGACACACACATTTTAGGAGCCAGGAAAGGCAGCTGCGTATAAACATGTGTAACATAATGCAAAACAAATTAGGGGTCAGAAAATTCTAGACGCTGTGGCTCCTGGTTCCTGGAATTTGTCAAACCCTGATGTAAAGTGATAGCTCCACAGAATATCCTGACAGACACAAAAGCTGATGGTTTATATCAAATATAGAGTGATCTCCTACATGCAAATTATAAGGAAAGGCTCAGACAGTGATAAATTTCAATTACAGAGACATGAAACCCAAAATACTTCTTTCATGATTCAGATAAAGCACAGATTTTTAAACAACTTACCTATTTACTTCATTCTCTTGGTATCCTTAATTGAAGGAGCAGCAAAGCACTAGTAGAAACTAGCTGAACACATTGGTAAGCCAATGACAAGAGGCATATATGTGCAGCCACCAATCAACAGTTAGCATCCAGCTCCTGAGCTTACCTGGGTATACTTTTCAGCAAAGGATATCAAGAGTACAAAGCAAATTTTATAAAATAATTAAATTGGAAAGTTTTTAAAATTGCATGCTCTATCTGAGCCATGAAGGAATTTTTTGGGATTTTATGTTCCTATAAAGATAATTTAACCTTATATTTTCAAACTATCAGTTCAGGCCGATATACTGATAGTTCTCTCAAATACAGGATGACTTCATGAGTGCAGGTTATCACAAGGGGTATATGTAGGGGTCAAGTCAAGCGGTAACGTATGGGAATGGGGTTCCTGTACATTTTTTTCAGGAGGAACTAAGTTCCCCCTTGACATAGAACAGTAAACACTGCTGCTGCTGTTGGTGGGAGGAGCTGGAGCACAGTCTGGTTAGAGGGATAGTGAGATCCTCTAGTAATGGGTAGTAACACTTCCTGCAATACACTAAATGCATGCCTGTCAGCGGTCCTGCTGTGTGATCACTCCGCACTATGCAGAACACATGGTGCTTACATTTCTATATGGCTTGCTCTGGGGTGATTTAGCTCCCCTTAACAGAAATAGGACTTTTGCACCTTAAGTGGGTCTCTGTGACAGAAGAGGAGTCTCAGGCCCAAAGGCAACCATTCAACACGTCATTGGATTTAATTTGCTTTTATTAACCAAAGTATATATATTATATACATATAAATACAGCATGTGCATTTATCTATCTATCTATCTATCTATCTATCTATCTATCTATCTATCTATCTATATGTATAACAATATTAATTGTTTGGGGAATGGAAGTCTTGGTGAGTTCCCACACTTTTATTTGCAGGACTTGACCCCTGGGCATATGTATGTAGCCACCAATCACCAACTATCTCTAAGTAGTGTTTTGCTGATCCTGAGCCGACCTAGGTAAGCTTTTCAACAAAGGATGCCAAGAGATTGAAGTACATTTTGTTATTAGAAGTTATTTAAAAAGTCATTTGAAATAAGGGAAAGGCTCTGATAGTGAAGGATTTATATCAGATAAAGACCTCCTATTTTCAGATCTCTGCAAGTTCTAAAAGTTTCATTTCTTCAGGTAGAGTTTGCAATTTTAAACAACGTTCCAATTATCTTCTATTATCAAATGTGTTTTGTTCTCTTGATAACCTTTGTTAAAGAGTAAGGCTAAGGAGGCTTATAGTAGCACAAACACGAAATTCTGACTCTGACATGCAAATCCCTCAACTGCATTGCTCCCCCCTACATTTCAGACCTTGTCTCCAGATACTCTGCCTCCCGTCCCCCTCACTCTGCTCATGACTTCCTACTCTCCTCCTCTCTGGTTACCTCATCACTTTCCCATTTACAGGACTTCTCCAGATTGGCTCCCATCTTGTGGAACTCTCTGCCTCGCTCCACAAGACTCTCCCCTAGTTTTTAAAGCTTCAAGCGCTCCCTAAAGACTCTACTGTTCAGGGATGCATACAACCTACACTAACCTTTCTTTATACCAGTTCCTTTCCTCTATTGCTATCCCCTGAACCCCCTTAGCATGTAAGTCTAAGAGCCATGCTGTTTGTAGATCACAAGAGCCGACTACAACTGTGCAACTCCACCCATACCATATGATCCCTATAAATGTTACCTGCATACCGCCTATGTTTATATCGCTGCGGAATCTGTTGACGCTCTACAAATAACCGATAATAATAACAATAGTAACTCAGGAGCATGCACGTGTCTTTAGCAGTCTATGGCAGAAGTCTTTGCTAATATGTATAATATTACTATAAACAATGTTGCAAACACTGTTGCTAGATGGCTAAAGAAAAGTGCATGCTCCTGAGCTCACCAATGATTACTCTTTAACAAAGGATGCCAAGAGAACTAAGCAAAATTGATAATAAACGTAATTTGGAAAGTTGTTTAAAACTTCATGATCTATCCAAGCAGTTTGAGTTTAATTTTGACTTTACTATCCTTTATACTCTCTCTCTGTCTGTCTCTCTCTTTCTTTCTCTCTCTCTCTCTCTTTTTTTCTCTCTCTCTCTTTTTTTCTCTCTCTCTCTCTTTCTCTCGCTCTCTCCTTCTCTCTCTTTCTCTCTCTCTCTCTCTCTCTCTCTCTCTCTCTCTCTCTCTCTCTCTCTCTCTCTCTCTCTCTCTCTCTCTCTCTCTCTCTCTCTCTCTCTCTCTCTCTCTCTCTCTATATATATATATATATATATATATATATATATATATATATAAATAAATAAATAAATAAATAAAAGCTAGTGTGTCTATACAAGGGTTAAACAATCTCAACTCACTGCCAGGCCAGGACTGCAATGCACAGCACTGGAATCGCTCCCCCGCAGCACAGCCTGCTCTATTCAATTAGCCTGAAAGCATTTACTGTGTGTCATTTCTAATCAAATTTTCAGTTTGTATCCAATAATACATTATGCCAGTAAAAGGCAGCCATATCCGGCCCCCCAAGTCCTCAAAAGGGCCACATAATATTGTCAACCCTTATCCCAAATCAAGTGTCCAAATCCCTTGTGTTTGTTAGAGAGAAATGATTAATGGAGGAGAATTCAGAACATTTATTTTGTGGATTAAAACAGAGAACAGATTGTTAAAGGGACAGTCTAATTTAACATTTTTATTGTTTAAAAAGATAGATAATTAATTTATTACCCATTCCCCAGTTTTGCACAACCAACATGGTTATATTAATACACTTTTTACCTCTGTGATTACTGTGTATTTAAGCCTCTTTTGACAGCCCCATGATCACATGACTGTGACTATTTATTATATATTGACTTGCATTTTAGCCAATCAGTGCTGTGTCATGCACAACTTCACAGGCGTGAGCACAATGTTATCTATATGGCCCACATGAAGTAGCAGTCTCTTGTTGTGAAAAGCTAATAAAAAAACCATGTGATAAGAGGCTGTCTGTAGTGGCTTAGAAACAGACGAACCTTGGCACTCCAGATGTTTCAGAACTACATTTCCCATGATGCTAGACTGGACTTCAGAAAGCATAAGCATCATGGGAAATGTAGTTTTGAAACATCTGGAGTGCCAAGGTTCGCCATAGCTGATCTAGGCCCATTTCTTGCATTTCATGCCACCAGTTGGCTGTAATATTTATGTCAAATGTGACTATATGAAATAATTAATTAAATTGCTAAATGCGATCATTTAAAAAAAAAAATATATATATATATATATATATTTTGTTTATGATATCCTTGTTCAGGAATACCACACATGTATGGGATTATCATTAGTTTTTTTAATTAGAAGGTCTCTAATACAGCATCTGTAAAAAGTTGAATTCCCTGTTCTGGGTCCCACTATAAGCTCGACCTCCAGGATCTTACTTGCGCCGACCACGAGCGAGGTGACGTCTGACCCTCATATGTTAATCTTTATGTAAATGACTTTGAAAATAAACACATTTGGTTTAATAATCCGTTCTACAAAAATATAATTAAATTCCATCGTTATATTGATGATATATTCATCTTATGGAGGGGAGATGAGAACAGTATCAATATATTTATGGAATATTTGGATAATAATGATCGTAATCTAAAATTCACAGGGAAATATTCCCAAAGTAAGATAGAATTCCTTGACTTGGTTCTCTATATATGTAAAAAAACAGATTTCAGTAACTAACTACAGAAAACCAACTGAGAGAAATAGCTATATATAATCGAAAAGCGGACACAACCCTAGCTGGATCATGAATGTTCCATATGGACAATATCTCCGAATGCTAATAAATTGTACCCATATGTCAAATTTCCACACAGAAGCAGCTATCCTAGATAAGAAATTCAGTGAAAAATGATATAAGAATTAATTATTAGAGAAAGTCAAGGATAGAGCTCTCAATGCAAATAGAAATATTCTCCTTAACAATGGAGATAGAGAACAAAAACAGCAGTTAGATCAGGAGAATGGTACCCCTCGTTTCATTACTACTTATAATGAAGGGGCCTCAATAGTTATTGAAAAAGCATTGGAGTATCCTGAAAACAGACCCCATTTTAGGATCTCAGTTGACGGAAAATCCTCCAGTAATCTTTAGAAAAGGAAAAAATCGAAAAAAAAACCTGCTGGCACCAAGTAAACTTAGGAATGTAACACCAGCAAACACTAGATCTAACTGGCTTACAGCTCCAAAAGGAAATTATGCATGTAGGAAGATGGTGTGTAATATGTATAGCCAAAATTCCCTAATTGGGATGGGACCAGAGAATTTGATATTAAATGCAGAACTACCTGTGATTCTACTTTTTACCTCTGTGATTACCGTGTATTTAAGCCTCTGTTATATCTGTTTATGTGTGTGTGTGGTGTGTTATATATGGGGCATACCAAGAGAAAGAAAAAAACAAGAGTTAATTAGCACATATATAACATCAAAATGGCTAGAGAAAAACCCATCAAACAAAGTATCCTTAATAATTTTTGTGAGGCACATAATTCTAACGTAGATAGTAGTGGTAGATGGCACTGGTCTATTGAATGATTTTCTCTAGTAAGTGAAGAGAAAGCATATATGGAAGCCAATTAATATGGGTGCAGTATACTCACTCCATAAGATGAATCTGTACAGCTGAAAGGAAACGTAGCATCAGATGGCAAGAGTCCACAGGTTCCTGGTGTCCACAGGTTCCTGTAAGTAACTTACTCCATAAATAAGGAGATTCCAGCCCAGCACAGCAAAACAAGATCTTGACAATCTTTCAACAAAGGATAAAAAGGTTTTATTTTCTCAACGCGTTTCAACGTATTACACGTCTTTATCAAGAGCATACAGTAAAACAGGTAAGTAAAACAAATATTGAGTGTGAGACTGGAATCTCCTTATTTATGGAGTAAGTTACTACATTTTTTTCAATTTTACACTGGATACTTTTGTCATTTGGGTCTCTATTCATTTATAGTCCATTTTTGGATAAACCTGAAAATTCAAGCCTGTTTTCTCTTCACTTACTAGAGAAAATCATTCAATAGACCAGCGCCATCTACCACTACTATCTACTTATACACAGTCACAAGGGAGAGACTGCAAGAAGGCTGCGGTCTGACCTAAAGGAGAGTATCAGTTCTTAGTTCATTTGTACAGAATATTGTGTGTTTTTTCCATCTTGCACCTCTGTATATTGCTTGTTTTTTGTTACATAATTCTAACCCCTCATCTTTGAAAGTGAGGGTGATAGATTGGATAACTCCAAATGTCCATAATAGGCTGATGGCCTTGAGACAGCAGGAGACCTACTGGATTTATAAAATTGGAAGTTTTACATCCCAGGGGCCTGAATGTTGACTTAGATCTAGCAGCCTATATGTAAAAAACATAATTTATGTTAGAACTTACCTGATAAATTCATTTATTTCATATTGGCAAGAGTCCATGAGCTAGTGACGTATGGGATATACAATCCTACCAGGAGGGGCAAAGTTTCCAAAACCTCAAAATGCCTATAAATACACCCCTCACCACACCCACAATTCAGTTTAATGAATAGCCAAGTAGTGGGGTGATAAAGAAAGGAGTAAAAAGCATCAACAAAGGAATTTGGAAATAATTGTGCTTTATACAAAAAATCATAACCACCATAAAAAGGGTGGGTCTCATGGACTCTTGCCAATATGAAATAAATGAATTTATCAGGTAAGTTCTTACATAAATTATGTTTTCTTTCATGTAATTGGCTAAAGTCCATGAGCTAGTGACGTATGGGATAGCAATACCCGTACAAAACAGTGAATATCATGAAGTTAGCAATCTTTCTGTGAAATAAAACAGAAAGAGCAGAGATTTGTCCCTTCAAGGAACTTGCAGACAAACCTTTATCCAAACCATCCTGAAGAAACTGTAAAATTCTAGTAATTCTAAAAGAATGCAAGGAGAATTTATAAGAAGAACACCATGAAATTTAAGTCTTCCAAACTTGATAATCTTCCTAGAAACAGACATAGTATTAATTACTGAGTCAGAGAAACCTCTATGACTAAGCACTAGGCGTTCAATTTCCATACCTTAAAATTTAATGATTTGAGATCCTGATGGAAAAATGGACCTTGAGACAAAAGGTCTGGCCTTAATGGAAGTGGCCAAGGTTGGCAATTGGACATCCGGACAAGATCCCCATACCAGAACCTGTGAGGCCATGCTGGAGCTACCAGCAACAATGATCTTGGAAATCACTCTTGGAAGAAGAACCAGAGGCGGGAAGATATAAGCTGGTTGGTAACACCAAGGAACTGCTAACGCATCCACCGCTTCTGCCTGAGGATCTCTGGACAGGTACCTGGGTAGTTTCTTGTTAAGATGGGAAGCCATCAGATCCATTTCTGTAAGACCCCACATCTGAACAATTTAAGAAAACACATCTGGGTGGAGGGACCACTCCGCCGGATGTAAAGTCTGACGGCTGAGATAATCTGCTTCCCAATTGTCTACACCTGGGATATGAACTGCAGAAATTAGACAGGAGTTGGATTCCGCCCAAGCAAGTATCTGAGATACTGCTTTAATAGCTTGGGGACTTGGGGACTGTGAGTCCCACCCTGATGATTGACATATGCCACAGTTGTGATATTGTCTGTCTGAAAACAAATGAACGGTTCTCTCTTCAACTGAGGCCAAACCTGAAGAGCCCTGAAAATAGCACTGAGTTCTAAAATATTGATTGGTAATCTCGCCTCTTGATATTTCCAAACCCCTTGTGCTGTCAGAGATCCTCAGATAGCTCCCCAACCTGAAAGACTTGCATCTGTTGTGATCACAGTCCAGGTTGGTCGAACAAAAGAGGCCCCTTGAACTATACGATGGTGATCTAACCACCAAGTCAGAGATAGTCGAACATTAGGATTTAAGGATATTAATTGTGATATATTTGTATAATCCCTGCACCATTGGTTCAGCATACAAAGCTGAAGAGGTCTCATATGAAAACGAGCAAAGGGGATCGCGTTCCGATGCTGCAGTCATGAGACCTAAAACTTCCATGCACATAGCTACAGAAGGGAATGATTTAGACTGAAGATTTCCGACAGGCTGAAACCAATTTTAATCGTCTCTTGTCTGTTAGAGACAGAGTCATGGACACTGAATCTATCTGGAAACCTAAAAAGGTGATCCTTGTCTGAGGAATCAAAGAACTTTTTGGTAAATTGATCCTCCAACCATGTCTTTGAAGAAACAACACTAGTTGATTTGTGTGAGGTTCTGCAGAATGTAAATACTGAGCTAGTACCAAGATATCGTCCAAATAAGGAAACACTGCAATACCCTGTTCTCTGATTACAGAGAGTAGGGCACCGAGAACCTTAGAAAAGATTATTGGAGCTGTTGATAGGCCAAATGGAAGAGCGATAAATTGGTAATGCTTGTCTAGAAAAGATAATTTCAGAAACTGATAGTGATCTGGATGAATCGGAATATGAAGATATGCATCCTCTAAGTCTATTGTGGACATATAATGCCCTTGCTGAACAAAAGGCAGAATAGTCCTTATAGTCACCATTTTGAAAGTTGGCACTCTTACATAACGATTCAAAACTTTCAGATCCAGAACTGGCCTGAATAAATATATTCTTTCTTTGGGACAATAAATAGATTTGAATAAAGCCCCAGACCCTGTTCCTGAAACTGAAATGGTATGATTACCCCTGAAAGCTCCAGGTCTGAAACACACTTCAGAAAAGCCTGAGCCTTCACTGGATTTCCTGGGATGCGTGAGAGAAAAAATCTTAAGACAGGAGATCTTACTCTGAATCCTATTAGGTACCCTTGAGAGACAATATTCTGAATCCATTGATTTTGGACACAATCTGCCCAAATGTCTTGGAAAAATCTTAATCTGCCCCCTACCAGCTGAGCTGGAATGAGGGCCGCAACTTCATGCGGACTTGGGGCTGGCTTTGGTTTATTAGACGGTTTGGATTTACTTCAACTTGAAGAAGGTTTCCAATTGGAACCAGATTCTTTGGAGGAAGGATTAGGTTTCTGTTCCTTATTTTGTTGAAAGGAACGAAAACAATTAGAAGCTTTAGATTTACCCTTATGTCTTTTATCCTGAGGCAAAAAAACTCCCTTCCCTCCAGTGACAGTTGAAATAATCGAATCCAACTAAAAACCAAATAACTTATTACATTGGAAAGAAAGAGATAGTAATCTAGACTTAGATACCATGTCAGCATTCCAATATTTGAGCCACAAAGCTCTTCTAGCTAAAATAGCTATAGACATACAGTAGATTTCTAATCAATTTCGATGATATCAAAAATGGCATCACAGATAAAATTATTAGCATGTTGAAGCAAACAAACAATGCTAGACAAATCAGGATCCATTTCCTGCTGCGCTAAACTTTCCAACCAAAAAGTTGATGCAGCTGCAACATCAGCCATAGAAATGGCAGGCTTGAGAAGATGGCCAGAATATAAATAAGCTTTCCTTAGATAAGATTCAAGTTTCCTATCTAAAGGATCTTTAAAAGAAGTACTATCTTCCATAGGAATAGTAGTACGTTTAGGAAGAGTAGAAATAGCCCCATCAACTTTGGGGATTTTTTCCCAAAACTCCAATCTAACTGCTGGCAAAGGATATGATTTTTTTAAACCTTGAAGAAGGAATAAAAGAAGTACCAGGCCTATTCCATTCCTTAGAAATCATATCAGAAATAGCATCAGGAACTGGAAAAACCTCTGGAGTAACCACAGGAGGTTTATAAACAGAATTTAAACGTTTACTAGTATAATATCAAGAGGACTAGTTCCCTTCATATCCAATTTAATCAACACCTCTTTAAACAAGGAACGAATATACTCCATTTTAAATAAATAAGTAGATTTGTCATTGTCAATATCTGAGGAAGGATCTTCTGAATCAGATAGATCCTCATCATAGGAGGATAATTCAGTATGTTGTCGGTCATTTGAAATTTCATCAACTATATAAGAAGTTTTAAAATACTTTTTACGTTTGTTAGAAGGCGGGATGGCAGACAAAGCCTTCTGAATTGCATCAGCAACAAAAACAAAATTTATGCTTACCTGATAAATTCCTTTCCCCTGTAGTGTGGTCAGTCCACGGGTCATCATTACTTCGGGGATATTAACTCCTCCCCAACAGGAAGTGCAAGAGGATCACCCAGCAGAGCTGCTACATAGCTCCTCCCCTCTACGCCACACCCAGTCATTCGACCGAGAACCAACGAGAAAGGAGAAGCCAAAGGGTGCAGTGGTGACTGGAGTATAATTTAAAAATTTATACCTGCCATAAAAACAGGGCGGGCCGTGGACTGACCACACTACAGGAGAAAGGAATTTATCAGGTAAGCATAAATTTTGTTTTCTCCTGTTAAGTGTGGTCAGTCCACGGGTCATCATTACTTCTGGGATACCAATACCAAAGCTAAAGTACACGGATGACGGGAGGGACAGGCAGGCTCTTTATACGGAAGGAACCACTGCCTGAAGAACCTTTCTCCCAAAAACAGCCTCCGAAGAAGCAAAAGTGTCAAATTTGGAAAATTTGGAAAAAGTATGAAGAGAAGACCAAGTTGCAGCCTTGCAAATCTGTTCAACAGAAGCCTCATTCTTAAAGGCCCAAGTGGAAGCCACAGCTCTAGTAGAATGCGCTGTAATTCTTTCAAGAGGCTGCTGTCCAGCAGTCTCATAAGCTAAACGTATTATGCTACGAAGCCAAAAAGAGAGAGGTAGCCGAAGCTTTTTGACCTCTCCTCTGACCAGAATAAACGACAAACAGGGAAGACGTTTGTCGAAAATCCTTAGTTGCCTGTAGATAAAATTTCAGGGCACGGATACATCTAGATTGTGTAGAAGACGTTCCTTCTTCGAAGAAGGATTAGGACACAAAGATGGAACAACAATCTCTTGATTGATATTCCTGTTAGTGACCACCTTAGGTAAGAACCCAGGTTTAGTACGCAGAACTACCTTGTCTGAATGAAAAATCAGATAAGGAGAATCACAATGTAAGGCAGATAACTCAGAGACTCTTCGAGCCGAGGAAATAGCCATTAAAAACAGAACTTTCCAAGATAACAGCTTGATATCAATGGAATGAAGGGGTTCAAACGGAACACCCTGTAAAACATTAAGAACTAAGTTCAAACTCCATGGTGGAGCAACAGTTTTAAACACAGGCTTGATCCTAGCCAAAGCCTGACAAAAAGCTTGAACGTCCGGAACCTCTGACAGACGTTTGTGTAAAAGAATGGACAGAGCTGAAATCTGTCCCTTTAAGGAACTAGCGGATAAACCCTTTTCTAAACCTTCTTGTAGAAAAGACAATATCCTAGGAATCCTAACCTTACTCCATGAGTAACTTTTGGATTCGCACCAATATAAGTATTTACGCCATATTTTATGGTAAATCTTTCTGGTAACAGGCTTCCTAGCCTGTATTAAGGTATCAATTATTGATTCAGAAAATCCACGCTTTGATAAAATCAAGCGTTCAATTTCCATGCAGTCAGCTTCAGAGAAATTAGGTTTTGATGTTTGAAGGGACCCTGAATTAGAAGGTCCTGTCTCAGAGGCAGAGACCAAGGAGGACAGGATGACATGTCCACTAGATCTGCATACCAGGTCCTGCGTGGCCACGCAGGCGCTATTAGAATCACCAAAGCTCTCTCCTGTTTGATTCTGGCAATCAATCGAGGAAGCATCGGGAAGGGTGGAAACACATAAGCCATCCCGAAGGTCCAAGGTGCTGTCAAAGCATCTATCAGGACCGCTCCCGGATCCCTGGATCTGGACCCGTAACAAGGAAGCTTGGCGTTCTGTCGAGACGCCATGAGATCTATCTCTGGTTTGCCCCAATGTCGAAGTATTTGGGCAAAGACCTCCGGATGAAGTTCCCACTCCCCCGGATGAAAAGTCTGACGACTTAGGAAATCCGCCTCCCAGTTCTCCACTCCCGGGATGTGGATTGCTGACAGGTGGCAAGAGTGAAACTCTGCCCAGCGAATTATCTTTGATACTTCCATCATCGCTAGGGAGCTTCTTGTCCCTCCTTGATGGTTGATGTAAGCTACAGTCGTGATGTTGTCCGACTGAAACCTGATGAACCCCCGAGTTGTTAACTGGGGCCAAGCCAGAAGAGCATTGAGAACTGCTCTCAATTCCAGAATGTTTATAGGCAGGAGACTCTCCTCCCGAGTCCATGATCCCTGAGCCTTCAGAGAATTCCAGACAGCGCCCCAACCTAGTAGGCTGGCGTCTGTTGTTACAATTGTCCAATCCGGCCTGCTGAATGGCATCCCCCTGGACAGATGTGGCCGAGAAAGCCACCACAGAAGAGAATTTCTGGTCTCTTGATCCAGATTCAGAGTAGGGGACAAATCTGAGTAATCCCCATTCCACTGACTTAGCATGCACAATTGCAGCGGTCTGAGATGTAGGCGTGCAAAGGGTACTATGTCCATTGCCGCTACCATTAAGCCGATCACCTCCATGCATTGAGCTACTGACGGGTGTTGAATGGAATGAAGGACACGGCATGCATTTTGAAGCTTTGTTAACCTGTCTTCTGTCAGGTAAATCTTCATTTCTACAGAATCTATAAGAGTCCCCAGGAAGGGAACTCTTGTGAGTGGAAAGAGAGAACTCTTCTTTTCGTTCACCTTCCATCCATGCGACCTTAGAAATGCCAGTACTAACTCTGTATGAGACTTGGCAGTTTGAAAGCTTGAAGCTTGTATCAGAATGTCGTCTAGGTACGGAGCTACCGAAATTCCTCGCGGTCTTAGTACCGCCAGAAGAGCACCCAGAACCTTTGTGAAGATTCTTGGAGCCGTAGCCAATCCAAATGGAAGAGCTACAAACTGGTAATGCCTGTCTAGGAAGGCAAACCTTAGATACCGGTAATGATCTTTGTGAATCGGTATGTGAAGGTAAGCATCCTTTAAATCCACTGTGGTCATGTACTGACCCTTTTGGATCATGGGTAGGATTGTCCGAATAGTTTCCATTTTGAACGATGGAACTCTTAGGAATTTGTTTAGGATCTTTAAATCCAAGATTGGCCTGAAGGTTCCCTCTTTTTTGGGAACCACAAACAGATTCGAGTAAAACCCTTGTCCATGTTCCGACCGCGGAACCGGATGGATCACTCCCATTAGTAAAAGATCTTGTACACAGCGTAGAAACGCCTCTTTCTTTATTTGGTTTGTTGACAACCTTGACAGATGAAATCTCCCTTTTGGGGGAGAGGATTTGAAGTCCAGAAGATATCCCTGAGATATGATCTCTAACGCCCAGGGATCCTGGACATCTCTTGCCCAAGCCTGGGCGAAGAGAGAAAGTCTGCCCCCCACTAGATCCGTTTCCGGATCGGGGGCCCTCGATTCATGCTGTCTTAGGGGCAGCAGCAGGTTTTCTGGCCTGCTTGCCCTTGTTCAAGGACTGGTTAGGTCTCCAGCCTTGTCTGTAGCGAGCAACAGCTCCTTCTTGTTTTGGAGCAGAGGAAGTTGATGCTGCTCCTGCCTTGAAATTACGAAAGGAACGAAAATTAGACTGTCTAGCCTTAGGTTTGGCTCTGTCTTGAGGCAGGGCATGGCCTTTACCTCCTGTAATGTCAGCGATAATTTCTTTCAAACCGGGCCCGAATAAGGTCTGCCCTTTGAAAGGTATGTTAAGTAATTTAGATTTAGAAGTAACGTCAGCTGACCAGGATTTTAGCCACAGTGCTCTGCGTGCCTGAATGGCGAATCCGGAATTCTTAGCCGTAAGTTTTGTTAAATGTACTACGGCATCTGAAACAAATGAATTAGCTAGCTTAAGTGTTTTAAGCTTGTTTGAAATCTCATCTATAGTTATTGAGTCAAGAGTCTCTTCCAGGGACTCGGACCAAAAAGCGGCCGCGGCCGAGACAGACGCAATACATGCAAGGGGTTGCAATATAAAACCTTGTTGAACAAACATTTTCTTAAGGTAACCCTCTAATTTTTTATCCATTGGATCTGAAAAGGCACAGCTATCCTCCACCGGGATAGTGGTACACTTAGCCAGAGTAGAAACCGCTCCCTCCACCTTAGGGACCGTCTGCCATAAGTCCCGTGTGGTGGCGTCTATTGGAAACATTTTTCTAAACACAGGAGGGGGGGAAAAGGGTACACCGGGCCTATCCCACTCCTTAGTAATTATCTCTGTAAGCCTCTTAGGTATAGGAAATACGTCAGTACTCGCCGGTACCGCATAGTATCTATCCAGCCTACATAATTTCTCTGGGATTGCAACCGTGTTACAATCATTCAGAGCTGCTAATACCTCCCCTAACAGTACACGGAGGTTTTCGAGTTTAAACTTAAAATTAGAAATGTCTGAATCCATTCTATTGGGATCAGAACCGTCACCTGCAGATTGAAGCTCTCCGTCCTCATGTTCAGCATACTGTGACGCAGTATCAGACATGGCCCTATTATCAACAGCGCACTCTGTTCTCACCCCAGAGTGATCACGCTTACCTCTAAGTTCTGGTAATTTAGCCAAAACTTCAGTCATAACATTAGCCATATCCTGTAATGTGATTTGTAATGGCCGCCCTGATGTACTCGGCGCTACAATATCGCGCACCTCCCGAGCGGGAGATGCAGGTACTGACACGTGAGGCGAGTTAGTCGGCATAACTCTCCCCTCGTTGTTTGGTGAATGATGTTCAATTTGTACAGATTGACTTTTATTTAAAGTAGCATCAATGCAATTAGTACATAAATTTCTATTGGGCTCCACTTTGGCTTTAGCACATATAGCACAGAGATATTCCTCTGAGTCAGACATGTTTAACACACTAGCAATTAAACTAGCAACTTGGAAATACTTTTCAAAGCAATTTACAAATACTATGAAAACGTACTGTGCCTTTAAGAAGCACAGAAAAAAAAAAAGTTATGACAATTGAGAAATAATAAACTTGAGAAACTATAACATCAAATTCTTTCCGGTAAACACAATTTTAGCAAAGGATTGCCCCCATTAGCAATGGATAACTAACCCTGAATAGCAGAAAAAATGTACAGAAAATAAACGTTTTTTATCACAGTCAGTCACAATCTCACAGCTCTGCTGTGAGTGATTACCTCCCTCAAACTAACTTTTGAAGACCCCTGAGCTCTGTAGAGACGAACCGGATCATGCAGGGAAGACAAGAGACTTCTGACTGAATTTTCTGATGCGTAGCAAAAGCGCCAAAATAGGCCCCTCCCCCTCACACACAACAGTGAGGGAGAACCGTAAACTGTCTTAAATTAAATAAAACGACTGCCAAGTGGAAAAAAACAGTGCCCAAAACAATTTTTCACCCAGTACCTCAGATAATTAAACGATTTAACATGCCAGCAAAAACGTTTAACATCAAATAAATGAAATGTCATTAGAAAGCCTGTTGCTAGTCACTGCAAGTTAGGCTAAAGTCTTATGCATACAGTATTATCCCAGTGAAGTGCCATTCCCCAGAATACTGAAGTGTAAATATACATACATGACAGCCTGATACCAGTTGCTACTACTGCATTTAAGGCTGAGCTTACATTATATCGGTATGGCAGAATTTTCTCAATCAATTCCATTGTCAGAAAATAATATGCTGCTACATACCTCTTTGCAGGTTAACCTGCCCGCTGTCCCCTGATCTGAAGTTTACCTCACTCCTCAGATGGCCGAGAACAGCAATATGATCTTAACTACGCCGGCTAAAATCATACAAAAAACTCAGGTAGATTCTTCTTCAAATTCTACCAGAGAAGGAACAACACACTCCGGTGCTGTTATAAAATAACAAACTTTTGATTGAAGGTATAAAACTAAGTATAATCACCACAGTCCTCTCACACATCCTATCTATTAGTTGGGTGCAAGAGAATGACTGGGTGTGGCGTAGAGGGGAGGAGCTATGTAGCAGCTCTGCTGGGTGATCCTCTTGCACTTCCTCGAAGTAATGATGACCCGTGGACTGACCACACTTAACAGGAGAAATCTTTTATATTCACAGGTATATCATGTACATTAGATGTTGAAGGAACAGGCAATGTACTATTACTGATGGACACATTCTCTGCATGTAAAAGCTTATCATGACAACTATTACATACCACAGCTGGAGATATAATCTCCACAAATTTACAACAAATGCACTTAGCTTTGGTAGAACTGTTATCAGGCAGCAGGATTCCAACAGTGGTTTCTGAGACAGGATTAGATTAAGACATCTTGCAAATGTAAGAGAAAAAAACAACATATAAAGCAAAATTATCAATTTCCTTATATGGCATTTCAGGAATGGGAAAAAATGCAAACAGCATAGCCCTCTGACATAGAAAAAGGCAAGAGGCACATAGAAATGGGGTTTTAAATAATGAAATTATTTGGCGCCAAGTATGACGCACAACATAACTGAATTTTTTTTTATGCTAAAAACATCCGGAAATGACACACTCGCGTCATTGGAGACGCAACCTGTGCAAGGAACTCGGTGTCAACTAAGACTCCGAAAATGACGAATTTTCGTCATCGGACGTACCTTCGCACCAAAAAAATTATTGCGCCAAGAATGACACAATAAACTTTGGCATTTTGCACCCTCGCATGCCTAATTTTGCCCACAAATTTAAATGAAAAAACAGTCAATTGAAAAAAGACTATACCCCAGGTAAGAAAAATATTTTCCCAAATATGAAAATGATACTCTGCAAAAGGAAATATACATAAACCTGACTCATGGCAAATATAAGTACAATACATATATTTAGAACTTTATATTAAAACATAAAGTGCCAAACCATAGCTGAGAGTGTCTTAAGTAATGAAAACATACTTACTGAAAGACACCCATCCACATATAGCAGATAGCCAAACCAGTACTGAAACAGTTATCAGTAGAGGTAATGGAATATGAGAGTATATCATCGATCTGAAAAGGGAGGTAGGAGATGAATCTCTACGACCAATAACAGAGAACCTATGAAATAGATCTCCCGTGAGGAAAACCATTGCATTCAATAGGTGATACTCCCTTCACAACCCTCTGACATTCGCTGTACTCTGAGAGGAATCGGGCATCAAAATGCTGAGAACCATATATCAACGTAGAATCTAAGCACAAACATACTTCACCACTTCCATAGGAGGCAAAGGCCTAGATTTGGAGTTTGGCGGTAGATGGGCTGTTAACGCTACGCGGGCTTTTTTCTGGCCGCACCATAAAATTAACTCTGGTATCGAGAGTCCAAAAAAATGCTGCGTTAGGCTCCAAAAAAGGAGCGTAGAGCATTTTTACCGCAAATGCAACTCTCGATACCAGAGTTTCTTACGGACGCGGCCAGCCTCAAAAACGTGCTCGTGCACGATTCTCCCATAGGAAACAATGGGGCTGTTTGAGCTGAAAAAAAACCTAACACCTGCAAAAAAGCAGCGTTCAGCTCCTAACGCAGCCCCATTGTTTCCTATGGGGAAACACTTCCTACGTCTGCACCTAACACTCTAACATGTACCCCGAGTCTAAACACCCCTAACCTTACACTTATTAACCCCTAATCTGCCGCCCCCGCTATCGCTGACCCCTGCATATTATTATTAACCCCTAATCTGCCGCTCCGTACACCGCCGCAACCTACGTTATCCCTATGTACCCCTAATCCATGTTGAAGCATCCGACGCGGATCCATCCTCTTCTTCCGGCGTCTCCCGACGAATGACGGTTCCTTTAAGGGACGTCATCCAAGATGGCGTCCCTCGAATTCCGATTGGCTGATAGGATTCTATCAGCCAATCGGAATTAAGGTAGGAATATTCTGATTGGCTGATGGAATCAGCCAATCAGAATCAAGTTCAATCCGATTGGCTGATCCAATCAGATTGAGCTCGCATTCTATTGGCTGTTCCGATCAGCCAATAGAATGCGAGCTCAATCTGATTGGCTGATTGGATCAGCCAATCGGATTGAACTTGATTCTGATTGGCTGATTCCATCAGCCAATCAGAATATTCCTACCTTAATTCCGATTGGCTGATAGAATCCTATCAGCCAATCGGAATTCGAGGGACGCCATCTTGGATGACGTCCCTTAAAGGAACCGTCATTCGTCAGGAGACGCCGGAAGAAGAGGATGGATCCGCGTCGGATGCTTCAACATGGACCCGCTCCGCACCGGATGGAAGAAGATCGAAGATGCAGCTTGGATGAAGATGTTTGCCGGTCCGGATGTCCTCTTCTTGCCGGATAGGAGGAAGACTTTGGAGCCTCTTCTGGACCTCTTCAGCACCGGATGCCAGGACAGATCGGTGATACCTGTTGAGGTGAAGACAAGGTAGGAAGATCTTCAGGGGCTTAGTGTTAGGTTTATTTAAGGGGGGTTTGGGTTAGATTAGGGGTATGTGGGTGGTGGGTTGTAATGTTGGGGGGGGTATTGTATGTTTTTTTTTACAGGCAAAAGAGCTGATTTTCTTGGGGCATGCCCCGCAAAGGGCCCTGTTCAGGGCTGGTAAGGTAAAAGAGCTTTTAAATTTATTAATTTAGAATAGGGTAGGGAATTTTTTTATTTTGGGGGTCTTTGTTATTTTATTAGGGGGCTTAGAGTAGGTGTAATTAGTTTAAAATTGTTGTAATATTTTTCTTATGTTTGTAAATATTTTTTTATTTTTTGTAACTTAGTTCATTTTTATTTTTTGTACTTTAGTTAGTTTATGTAATTGTAGTTATTTGTAGAAATTGTATTTAATTTATTTATTGATAGTGTAGTGTTAGGTTTTATTGTAGGTAATTGTAGGTATTTTATTTAATTAATTTATTGATAGGGTAGTGTTAGGTTTAATTATAACTTAGGTTAGGACTTATTTTACAGGTAATTTTGTTATTATTTTAACTAGGTAACTATTAAATAGTTCTTAACTATTTAATAGCTATTGTACCTGGTTAAAATAATTACAAAGTTGCCTGTAAAATAAATATTAATCCTAAAATAGCTACAATGTAATTATAATTTATATTGTAGCTATATTAGGATTTATTTTACAGGTAAGTATTTAGCTTTAAATAGGAATAATTTATTTAATAAGAGTTAATTAATTTCGTTAGATGTAAATTATATTTAAGTTAGGGGGGTGTTAGTGTTAGGGTTAGACTTAGCTTTAGGGGTTAATACATTTATTATAGTAGCGATGAGCTCCGGTCGTCAGATTAGGGGTTAATAATTGAAGTTAGGTGTCGGCGATGTTAGGGAGGGCAGATTAGGGGTTAATACTATTTATGATAGGGTTAGTTAGGCGGATTAGGGGTTAATAACTTTATTATAGTAGCGCTCAGGTCCGCTCGGCAGATTAGGGGTTAATAAGTGTAGGCAGGTGTCGGCGACGTTGAGGGGGCAGATTAGGGGTTAATAAATATAATATAGGGGTCGGCGGTGTTAGGGGCAGCAGATTAGGGGTACATAAGGATAACGTAGGTGGCGGCGCTTTGCGGTCGGCAGATTAGGGGTTAATTATTGTAAGTAGCTGGCGGCGACGTTGTGGGGGGCAGGTTAGGGGTTAATAAATATAATACAGGGGTCGGCGGGGTTAGGGGCAGCAGATTAGGGGTACATAAGTATAACGTAGGTGGCGGTCGGCAGATTAGGGGTTAAAAATTTTTAATCGAGATGCGGCGATGTGGGGGGACCTTGGTTTAGGGGTACATAGGTAGTTTATGGGTGTTAGTGTACTTTAGAGCACAGTAGTTAAGAGCTTTATAAACCGGCGTTAGCCCAGAAAGCTCTTAACTCCTGCTTTTTTCCTGCGGCTGGAGTTTTGTCGTTAGAGCTCTAACGCTCACTTCAGAAACGACTCTAAATACTGGAGTTAGAAAGATCCCATTGAAAAGATAGGATACGCAAATGGCGTAGGGGGATCTGCGGTATGGAAAAGTTGCGGCTGAAAAGTGAGCGTTAGACCCTATTTTGAGTGACTCCAAATACCGGCGGTAGCCTAAAACCAGCGTTAGGAGCCTCTAACGCTGGTTTTCACGGCTAACGCCAAACTCTAAATCTAGGCCAAAGTTTGTAAAACTGAATTGTGGGTGTGGTGAGGGGTGTATTTATAGGCATTTTGAGGTTTGGGAAACTTTGCCCCTCCTGGTAGGATTGTATATCCCATACGTCACTAGCTCATGGACTCTTGCCAATTACATTAAATAAATATATATGTAAATGTATAGATTTGATCATTACACATATCATATTTTTTTACCATTAAATTTCTTTTATATATGCATTTCTATTCAAAGTGAAACACTGGGTCTTAATGATGGAAAAATATCTAATTATGATCAATTTTTATTGATAATGTTTAGTTTTTGGCTTTGTACTCCATACATCAATTCTGTAATTAACATTGAGAGTGTTTTTTTTTTTTTTTTTATGTATTAATATTGCAATTGTTTTTAACGTATTAATTAATTTTTATATGCTGTTATGAAGTTGATGAATTAATCTGCAATACTGCATGTGCACGTTTTATAGAGACTTCATGTAATAGCGACTATTGCTCACCACAGAGCACTATTTACATTTAGTATAAATTGCCAACATATTATATGAAATATATCTGTTTTCATTCAACTAACTGCCAAGTACCCTTGAAAAAGTCCGGCTGGGATCCGGACGAAACGCGTAGGGTTATTTTTAGCAATAGCTGGTGTGATCTGTAGCTGTTTGGACTGAGGATTACCCGTTTGCTGGGTCGGCGCAAGTAAGATCCTGGAGGTTGAGCTTATAGTGGGACCCAGAACACTGCTGCTTAAACTCACCAGGGAATTCAACTTTATACGGATGCTGTACTTTTATATTTTTAATGTAAGTTTTTATGTGTTATTGCACTATTTGTCATTGAATAAATCTATTAAGCTGTTTTGCGCTTCTCCTACTGTGTTCGTAGTGCATCATCTCCTTTGGTTTGTGGAAATACCACTGAATGAGAGCTGCATCGGCTGGTAGTGACCAAAGTACCTTTACTTGGACATTTTTCTTTGCCCCTGAACTGGACTATTGTGGCACTTCTTTGGACTGTTTGTACTACAAGGTAATATTGTGCCATCTACTATTATATATTTCTATCTCCTTAATAGAGCTTATTGTACAACATTGTTTTTATTGCAAGGGAGATCCGTTAGTGTACTAGCGCTGATTTATCTTTGTGTCTTGTGTTCGAACCTCAGTGTAAATGCCCAATTGGCTTAAAGGGATATAAAAACCCAAAAACATATTTTGTGATTCAGACAGAACATAACCATTTTAATGTGTTTTCCAATTTACTTCTATTATCAAATGTGCTTTGTTCCCATGATATTCTGTGATGAAGAGATACCTAGGTAGGCATTTGGAGAACTACATGGCAGGACATAGTGCTGCCATCTAGTGCTCTTGCAAATGGATAACATTCTTAGCAAAACTGCTGCCATCTAGTGCTCTTGCAAATGGATAACATTCTTAGCAAAACTGCTGCCATCTAGTGCTCTTGCAAATGGATAACATTCTTACAAAACTGCTGCCATCTAGTGCTCTTGCAAATGGATAACATTCTTACAAAACTGCTGCCATCTAGTGCTCTTGCAAATGGATAACATTCTTACAAAACTGCTGCCATCTAGTGCTCTTGCAAATGGATAACATTCTTACAAAACTGCTGCCATCTAGTGCTCTTGCAAATGGATAACATTCTTACAAAACTGCTGCCATCTAGTGCTCTTGCAAATGGATAACATTCTTACAAAACTGCTGCCATCTAGTGCTCTTGCAAATGGATAACATTCTTACAAAACTGCTGCCATCTAGTGCTCTTGCAAATGGATAACATTCTTACAAAACTGCTGCCATCTAGTGCTCTTGCAAATGGATAACATTCTTACAAAACTGCTGCCATCTAGTGCTCTTGCAAATGAATAACATTCTTACAAAACTGCTGCCATCTAGTGCTCTTGCAAATGGATAACATTCTTACAAAACTGCTGCCATCTAGTGCTCTTGCAAATGGATAACATTCTTACAAAACTGCTGCCATCTAGTGCTCTTGCAAATGGATAACACTCTTACAAAACTGCTGCCATCTAGTGCTCTTGCAAATGGATAACATTCTTACAAAACTGCTGCCATCTAGTGCTCTTGCAAATGGATAACATTCTTAGCAAAACTGCTGCCATATAGAGCTCCAGAAATGCGCTGGCTCCTAAGCATAAGTCCCTGCTTTTCAACAAAAGATACCAAGATTAATGAAGATAAATTGGAAAACTGTTTAAAATTGCATGCTCTATCTGAATCGTGAAAGAAAAAAAACAGAATTTATGTTTACCTGATAAATTACTTTCTCCAACGGTGTGTCCGGTCCACGGCGTCATCCTTACTTGTGGGGATATTCTCTTCCCCAACAGGAAATGGCAAAGAGCCCAGCAAAGCTGGTCACATGATCCCTCCTAGGCTCCGCCTACCCCAGTCATTCGACCGACGTTAAGGAGGAATATTTGCATAGGAGAAACCATATGGTACCGTGGTGACTGTAGTTAAAGAAAATAAATTATCAGACCTGATTAAAAAAAAAAAAAAACCAGGGCGGGCCGTGGACCGGACACACCGTTGGAGAAAGTAATTTATCAGGTAAACATAAATTCTGTTTTCTCCAACATAGGTGTGTCCGGTCCACGGCGTCATCCTTACTTGTGGGAACCAATACCAAAGCTTTAGGACACGGATGAAGGGAGGGAGCAAATCAGGTCACCTAAATGGAAGGCACCACGGCTTGCAAAACCTTTCTCCCAAAAATAGCCTCAGAAGAAGCAAAAGTATCAAACTTGTAAAATTTGGTAAAAGTGTGCAGTGAAGACCAAGTCGCTGCCCTACATATCTGATCAACAGAAGCCTCGTTCTTGAAGGCCCATGTGGAAGCCACAGCCCTAGTGGAATGAGCTGTGATTCTTTCGGGAGGCTGCCGTCCGGCAGTCTCGTAAGCCAATCTGATGATGCTTTTAATCCAAAAAGAGAGAGAGGTAGAAGTTGCTTTTTGACCTCTCCTTTTACCGGAATAAACAACAAACAAGGAAGATGTTTGTCTAAAATCCTTTGTAGCATCTAAATAGAATTTTAGAGCGCGAACAACATCCAAATTGTGCAACAGACGTTCCTTCTTTGAAACTGGTTTCGGACACAGAGAAGGTACGATAATCTCCTGGTTAATGTTTTTGTTAGAAACAACTTTTGGAAGAAAACCAGGTTTAGTACGTAAAACCACCTTATCTGCATGAAACACCAGATAAGGAGGAGAACACTGCAGAGCAGATAATTCTGAAACTCTTCTGGCAGAAGAAATTGCAACTAAAAACAAAACTTTCCAAGATAATAACTTAATATCAACGGAATGCAAGGGTTCAAACGGAACCCCCTGAAGAACTGAAAGAACTAAATTGAGACTCCAAGGAGGAGTCAAAGGTTTGTAAACAGGCTTAATTCTAACCAGAGCCTGAACAAAGGCTTGAACATCTGGCACAGCAGCCATTTTTTTGTGAAGTAACACCGACAAGGCAGAAATCTGTCCCTTCAGGGAACTTGCAGATAAACCCTTTTCCAATCCTTCTTGAAGGAAGGATAGAATCCTAGGAATCTTAACCTTGTCCCAAGGGAATCCTTTAGATTCACACCAACAGATATATTTTTTCCAAATTTTGTGGTAAATCTTTCTAGTTACAGGCTTTCTGGCCTGAACAAGAGTATCGATAACAGAATCTGAGAACCCTCGCTTCGATAAAATCAAGCGTTCAATCTCCAAGCAGTCAGCTGGAGTGAAACCAGATTCGGATGTTCGAACGGACCCTGAACAAGAAGGTCTCGTCTCAAAGGTAGCTTCCAAGGTGGAGCCGATGACATATTCACCAGATCTGCATACCAAGTCCTGCGTGGCCACGCAGGAGCTATCAAGATCACCGACGCCCTCTCCTGATTGATCCTGGCTACCAGCCTGGGGATGAGAGGAAACGGCGGGAACACATAAGCTAGTTTGAAGGTCCAAGGTGCTACTAGTGCATCCACTAGAGCCGCCTTGGGATCCCTGGATCTGGACCCGTAGCAAGGAACCTTGAAGTTCTGACGAGAGGCCATCAGATCCATGTCTGGAATGCCCCACAGCTGAGTGACTTGGGCAAAGATTTCCGGATGGAGTTCCCACTCCCCCGGATGCAATGTCTGACGACTCAGAAAGTCCGCTTCCCAATTTTCCACTCCTGGGATGTGGATAGCAGACAGGTGGCAGGAGTGAGACTCCGCCCATAGAATGATTTTGGTCACTTCTTCCATCGCTAGGGAACTCCTTGTTCCCCCCTGATGGTTGATGTACGCAACAGTTGTCATGTTGTCTGATTGAAACCGTATGAACTTGGCCCTCGCTAGCTGAGGCCAAGCCTTGAGAGCATTGAATATCGCCCTCAGTTCCAGAATGTTTATCGGTAGAAGAGATTCTTCCCGAGACCAAAGACCCTGAGCTTTCAGGGATCCCCAGACCGCGCCCCAGCCCATCAGACTGGCGTCGGTCGTGACAATGACCCACTCTGGTCTGCGGAATGTCATCCCTTGTGACAGGTTGTCCAGGGACAGCCACCAACGGAGTGAATCTCTGGTCCTCTGATTTACTTGTATCTTCGGAGACAAGTCTGTATAGTCCCCATTCCACTGACTGAGCATGCACAGTTGTAATGGTCTTAGATGAATGCGCGCAAAAGGAACTATGTCCATTGCCGCTACCATCAACCCGATCACTTCCATGCACTGAGCTATGGAAGGAAGAGGAACGGAATGAAGTATCCGACAAGAGTCTAGAAGTTTTGTTTTTCTGGCCTCTGTCAGAAAAATCCTCATTTCTAAGGAGTCTATTATTGTTCCCAAGAAGGGAACCCTTGTTGACGGGGATAGAGAACTCTTTTCCACGTTCACTTTCCATCCGTGAGATCTGAGAAAGGCCAGGACAATGTCCGTGTGAGCCTTTGCTTGAAGAAGGGACGACGCTTGAATCAGAATGTCGTCCAAGTAAGGTACTACAGCAATGCCCCTTGGTCTTAGCACAGCTAGAAGGGACCCTAGTACCTTTGTGAAAATCCTTGGAGCAGTGGCCAATCCGAAAGGAAGCGCCACGAACTGGTAATGTTTGTCCAGGAATGCGAACCTTAGGAACCGATGATGTTCCTTGTGGATAGGAATATGTAGATACGCATCCTTTAAATCCACCGTGGTCATGAATTGACCTTCCTGGATGGAAGGAAGAATAGTTCGAATGGTTTCCATCTTGAACGATGGAACCTTGAGAAACTTGTTTAAGATCTTGAGATCTAAGATTGGTCTGAACGTTCCCTCTTTTTTGGGAACTATGAACAGATTGGAGTAGAACCCCATCCCTTGTTCTCTTAATGGAACAGGATGAATCACTCCCATTTTTAACAGGTCTTCTACACAATGTAAGAATGCCTGTCTTTTTATGTGGTCTGAAGACAACTGAGACCTGTGGAACCTCCCCCTTGGGGGAAGTCCCTTGAATTCCAGAAGATAACCTTGGGAGACTATTTCTAGCGCCCAAGGATCCAGAACATCTCTTGCCCAAGCCTGAGCGAAGAGAGAGAGTCTGCCCCCCACCAGATCCGGTCCCGGATCGGGGGCCAACATTTCATGCTGTCTTGGTAGCAGTGGCAGGTTTCTTGGCCTGCTTTCCCTTGTTCCAGCCTTGCATTGGTCTCCAAGCTGGCTTGGCTTGAGAAGTATTACCCTCTTGCTTAGAGGACGTCGCACCTTGGGCTGGTCCGTTTCTACGAAAGGGACGAAAATTAGGTTTATTTTTGGCCTTGAAAGGCCGATCCTGAGGAAGGGCGTGGCCCTTACCCCCAGTGATATCAGAGATAATCTCTTTCAAGTCAGGGCCAAACAGCGTTTTCCCCTTGAAAGGAATGTTAAGTAGCTTGTTCTTGGAAGACGCATCAGCCGACCAAGATTTCAACCAAAGCGCTCTGCGCGCCACAATAGCAAACCCAGAATTCTTAGCCGCTAACCTAGCCAATTGCAAAGTGGCGTCTAGGGTGAAAGAATTAGCCAATTTGAGAGCATTGATTCTGTCCATAATCTCCTCCAAAGGAGGAGAATCACTATCGACCGCCTTTATCAGATCATCAAACCAGAAACATGCGGCTGTAGCGACAGGGACAATGCATGAAATAGGTTGTAGAAGGTAACCTTGCTGAACAAACATCTTTTTAAGCAAACCTTCTAATTTTTTATCCATAGGATCTTTGAAAGCACAACTATCCTCTATGGGTATAGTGGTGCGTTTGTTTAAAGTGGAAACCGCTCCCTCGACCTTGGGGACTGTCTGCCATAAGTCCTTTCTGGGGTCGACCATAGGAAACAATTTTTTAAATATGGGGGGAGGGACGAAAGGAATACCGGGCCTTTCCCATTCTTTATTAACAATGTCCGCCACCCGCTTGGGTATAGGAAAAACTTCTGGGAGCCCCGGCACCTCTAGGAACTTGTCCATTTTACATAGTTTCTCTGGGATGACCAACTTGTCACAATCATCCAGAGTGGATAATACCTCCTTAAGCAGAATGCGGAGATGTTCCAACTTAAATTTAAATGCAATCACATCAGGTTCAGCCTGTTGAGAAATGTTCCCTGAATCAGTAATTTCTCCCTCAGACAAAACCTCCCTGGCCCCATCAGACTGGGTTAGGGGCCCTTCAGAAATATTATTATCAGCGTCGTCATGCTCTTCAGTATCTAAAACAGAGCAGCCGCGCTTACGCTGATAAGTGTTCATTTTGGCTAAAATGTTTTTGACAGAATTATCCATTACAGCCGTTAATTGTTGCATAGTAAGGAGTATTGGCGCGCTAGATGTACTAGGGGCCTCCTGAGTGGGCAAGACTCGTGTAGACGAAGGAGGGAATGATGCAGTACCATGCTTACTCCCCTCACTTGAGGAATCATCTTGGGCATCATTGTCATTTTCACATAAATCACATTTATTTAAATGAATAGGAATTCTGGCTTCCCCACATTCAGAACACAGTCTATCTGGTAGTTCAGACATGTTAAACAGGCATAAACTTGATAACAAAGTACAAAAAACGTTTTAAAATAAAACCGTTACTGTCACTTTAAATTTTAAACTGAACACACTTTATTACTGCAATTGCGAAAAAACATGAAGGAATTGTTCAAAATTCACCAAATTTTCACCACAGTGTCTTAAAGCCTTAAAAGTATTGCACACCAAATTTGGAAGCTTTAACCCATAAAATAACGGAACCGGAGCCGTTTTGAACTTTAACCCCTTTACAGTCCCTGGTATCTGCTTTGCTGAGACCCAACCAAGCCCAAAGGGGAATACGATACCAAATGACGCCTTCAGAAAGTCCTTTCTAAGTATCAGAGCTCCTCTCACATGCGACTGCATGCCATGCCTCTCAAAAACAAGTGCGCAACACCGGCGCGAAAATGAGGCTCTGCTTATGCTTTGGGAAAGCCCCTAAAGAATAAGGTGTCTAATACAGTGCCTGCCGATATCAATATATCAAAATACCCAGATAAAATGATTCCTCAAGGCTAAATATATGTTAATAATGAATCGATTTAGCCCAAATAAAGTCTACAGTCTTAATAAGCCCTTGTGAAGCCCTTATTTACGATCGTAATAAACATGGCTTACCGGATCCCATAGGGAAAATGACAGCTTCCAGCATTACATCGTCTTGTTAGAATGTGTCATACCTCAAGCAGCAAGAGACTGCACACTGTTCCCCCAACTGAAGTTAATTGCTCTCAACAGTCCTGTGTGGAACAGCCATGGATTTTAGTGACGGTTGCTAAAATCATTTTCCTCATACAAACAGAAATCTTCATCTCTTTTCTGTTTCTGAGTAAATAGTACATACCAGCACTATTTCAAAATAACAAACTCTTGATTGAATAATAAAAACTACAGTTAAACACTAAAAAACTCTAAGCCATCTCCGTGGAGATGTTGCCTGTACAACGGCAAAGAGAATGACTGGGGTAGGCGGAGCCTAGGAGGGATCATGTGACCAGCTTTGCTGGGCTCTTTGCCATTTCCTGTTGGGGAAGAGAATATCCCCACAAGTAAGGATGACGCCGTGGACCGGACACACCTATGTTGGAGAAATGGTCTTTTTATCCCTTTAAGGGGTTAATAAAGTCTGCTTTAGTCTTAAATATGGAGATTGGTACTTCTAAAATGCCCTCAGGGGCTGATGGTAAGTATGTTCTAGTGCATTAGACTTATTGTCAGGCAATGTACAGTTAAATAAGACTAACAGTTTTTTCTTGTTTTTTTTTTACATTTAATTGTAAACTGTAATAAATAGTATGTTACTGACTTTTATGTCCCTATAAAATCACTATGTCACAAATAAAGGATCATAGGACATCAAAGAAGTCTCCTAGCATCCTGCATATTCTCTCCAGGATCCAAAAATGATGACATAGCTTATTTCTATCACCGTAATAAGTCTTCCCCAGATGAAAGGGGCGGCCTTAGGATCAGGGAAGAGGGTCTGTGTTGAGTTTAGTTGAGTTTAGTGTTTTGGAAATGTTTTTTTCTTCTTTTTGATAGGATCATTTTGAGTTTATGTTTGAGGGACAGTGTTGAGGGTTTGTGTTATAGTCAGCAGGGGAAACTTTTATATGTGTTAAGAATTTTATGTCTAAATATTTTGTAATATTATGTACATTTATTTTGTTCAAATCGAATGTATCTTATTTGAATCAAGTTTCTCTTGCTTGTAATTAATGTATTTTGTTTGGATCAAATATATTTTGTTCAAGAATAAAATAATTTGTTTTATAGAATATAATTGCTTTTATTCTGTATATACTACTGTGAATTTCAATAAAAAGACAACAAAAGAAAGTCATCCCCAGATTCTCACAGCAGAGGCTGTATCCAGCCAGATCCTTAAATGCTGCTGACCACTGAAATAATGCTTGTGGGAAAGTAATTTGTGTCAAACCTTTCATCACATACAATGAAACACGGTTTTAAAAATGCTGAATCAATGTATATAAAAGTGCTAAAAGAAAATGCTGTAATATGTATATATACATATATATTTGCATAAAACTATGGAGTTGATCACAATCCTTTAGAAAAACTCAAAACCAGATGATTTACTGTATGTACATTTCCCATAGAATTTAGCAGTGTTTTCCAGTTGATAATTATTAGATACATTTTTCTAAGATCAATCCCTGTGTGTTTTTCTAAGGATCAACCCCTATGTGTTTAACCCCTGCAAAGAGCAGAGAAGCAGGGCACTGCTGGGAGCTAGCCAAGACCCGCTCTAAAATGGATCCTGGTGGGAAGCAGGCAGCACTTAAATGGGCAGCACATGGGGAGAGAATGGTTGCCTTATATAATACTAAAGTGCACAAGTCACATGTAAATATCTATGAATCTTTTTTGCATCTAAGATTATTTAATGCAGTGCAATGGTTGGTTTAGATTGTAGTTGGAAGAGAGCTGGGGGAGTACCAGGCACCACAATCATACAAAGAGAGAAGCGCTCTACCAGGAACAATAAAACAGCTCGGTAGCTTGTTCTATGGTGAGTTACCACCTATGAGTAGCCTCTTTTTACCCCAGTTGTGTTTTTCACAAAGGAAAACTTTTCTGAAGTATATCAGTCTGATCTCATTGCATAAGGTCAGTCAAGCCCCTAAATACCAGGCAAATCTCCTCTGACCCTCTTGCCCTGCAGCTGTCAGTCACATGCTACATCAGACCCTCTGGCCCTATAGCTGTCAGTCATATGCCACATCAGACCCTCTGGCCCTGCAGCTGTCAGTCATACGCCACATCAGACCCTCTGGCCCTATAGCTAGCAATCATATGCCACATCAGACCCTCTGCCCCTGCAGCTGTCAGTCAAATGCAACATCAGACCCTCTATCCCTGGAGTTGTCAGCCATATTCCACATCAGACCCTCTGGTCCTGCAGTTGTCAGTCACATGCCACATCAGACCCTCTAGCCCTGAAGCTGTCAGTCACATGCCACATCAGACCCTCTAGCCCTGAAGCTGTCAATCACATGCCACATCAGACCCTCTGGCTCTATAGCTGTCAGTCACATGCTACATCAGACCCTCTGGCCCTGCAGCTGTTAGTCAGATGCAACATTAGACCCTCTAGCCCTGCAGCTGTCAGTCATATGAATCGTCAGACTCTCTGGCCCTGCAGCTGTCAGTCTCATGCAACATCAAACCCTCTGGCTCTGCAGCTGTCAGTCACATGCAACATCAGAACCTCTGGCCCTGCAGCTGTCAGTCTCATGCAACATCAAACCCTCTGGCTCTGCAGCTGTCAGTCACATGCAACATCAGAACCTCTGGCCCTATAGCTGTCAGTCACATGCCACATCAGACCCTCTGGCCCTATAGCTGTCAGTCATATGCCACATCAGACCCTCTGGCCCTGTAGCTGTCAGTCATATGCCACATCAGACCCTCTGGCCCTTTAGTTGTCAGTCATACGCCACATCAGACCCTCTGGTCCTGTAGCTGTCAGTCATACGCCACATCAGACCCTCTGGCCCTGTAGCTGTCAGTCATACGCCACATCAGACCCTCTGGCCCTGTAGCTGTCAGTCATACGCCACATCAGACCCTCTGGCCCTGTAGCTGTCAGTCATATGCCACATCAGACCCTCTGGCCCTGTAGCTGTCAGTCATATGCCACATCAGACCCTCTGGCCCTTTAGTTGTCAGTCATATGCCACATCAGACCCTCTGGTCCTGTAGCTGACAGTCATACGCCACATCAGACCCTCTGGCCCTGTAGCTGTCAGTCATATGCCACATCAGACCCTCCGGCCCTGCAGCTGTCAGTCACATGCCACATCAGACCCTCTGGCCCTATAGCTGTCAGTCATATGCCACATCAGACCCTCCGGCCCTGCAGCTGTCAGTCACATGCTACATGCCACATCAGACCCTCTGCCCCTATAGCTGTCAGCCACCTGCTACATCAGGTCTCTGACCCTGCAGCCCCTCTGTCAGTCACATTAGCCCCTCTGAGTCTGAAGCTCTTGCCCTTCAGTCCCTCTAGCCAGCCATACACATTGCAGGAGTTAAACACATACTCTTACAAATTAGCATTCACTTAATAAAATGCTCCAACAAAACAAATGAGCCGAATTATCAAGCCGGAAACAGCAGTTATGAAGCAGCGGTCTAAAGACTGCTGCTCCATAACTTGTCCGCCTGCTCTGAGGCCGCGGACATCAATCTGCCCAATCCTATACGATCGGACTGATTGACACCCCCTGCTAGCAGCCGATTGTCCGTGAACCTGCAGGGGGCGGCATTGCACAAGCAGTTCTCAAGAACTGCTTGTGTAATGATAAACGTTGACAGCGTATGCTGTCAGTATTTATCGAGGTTTACGGCGGACATGATACGCTACATCGTATCATGTCCGCTCGCACATTAATAAATAGGCCTCACAGTATTTTCATTTTACATCTGAATGTCTCTTTAAATAACTGAAGCAGGAAGCTGCCATGTCCTTGTGATGACCCCTACTATGAAGGTGACACACTGGTTACCTACTGAATCTGCTTTATTCATGTACATTATAATCCTTGCTCATTCTTACCCTTCTCCTGAACAAATGACACAAAAATAAAGCATTATCCCTGCTGGCTGAAATAGGTTTGTTTGCTTCACAGGATTTCCAGGCAGTCTCCAGCTTTGTCACAGCTGTCAATCTCCTTCCAGCAGCTGTCAGGTCTGGTTACCTATGAGTAACTTAATAGGACATGTGGCCGCAATGCTTTATGTGCTTGACACTGTAATACCAGATAATGCAGCCAATGGGTCTTATGTAACATCACAGCTTTGGGTTTCAGTTAGGAGAGAAAGGAATTGGTACTGAGCTTTGTTTTAATTGAAACAACCAAGAGGTGCTCCTATTGTTGTATATCAGATTATAATAACAATGTAATGTTTAGAGCGCTACAGATCTGGTTTCAGTAACAGAAGGATGGTTTAATACAGTATTGCACCAACACTATGGTTATATGCTCAACACAAAACCTACAAAACATATGCTAAAGGGACATTTTTATTAAAAAACACAATCTTCTAAATTGTTAGTGCATGTATTTTTTAAATTATTAAATTAAGGGGCCACGCAACTAAAAAAATATGACATCTTTGCGCAGAACAAAGTAAAACAGGTTGATACCTCCCTGCCTACTTTACCTTTCTACTTAAAGAGACAGGATACCCAAATGTTGCTGCACTTGAAAGTGATGCAGGATAGTTGTAAAAAGCCGACTACAAAATATCAGCTGAACATCTCTACCTTAAAATGTTCCCAGTAACCACATCCCATTGTAAAGAGACTTTAAGCAGCCAATCAGGATGTTAGTCCTGGGACTGCCAATGGAGTGTGCATCTAGCATGTGCAGGCACAGTCATGTAATTTTTCTCTTCAGTTTAATGAAGCTGAAATCTTGTGAGATTTCAGTAAAATCTCATGAGATACCAGTAAAGCAAAGCACAACCTAAGCACTGATGAAGCTGATTGGCTGCTGGGATTTTTTCTTTCAACATGCAGTTGACAGTAGCTGAAAAATAACTGTTCACAGAGCACTTACTATTGTGAGCTGAAGAAATTTTGAGGTAAAATATCTTTCTTTTTTTGCACAAAGATGTTAAGGTGATATTTTCTTGTCACCTTTTTCCAGTTATGCTGCACTTGGCAGCAGTTTTGCAAGAATGGTATACGTTAGCAAGAGCACTAGATGGAAGCACTCTTTCCGGCCATGTTCCAGACTTGAGCACACTACCTATCTAGATATCTCTTCAACAAAGAATAAAATGAGGCAAAGCACATTTAAGTATAGAAGTCAATTTGAAACTTTTTAAAAATGTGCCTTTAAGAAATGTTGTTTTTATAATTCCAGGCTTTACACTCCTTCCATTTTGGACCATTATACAAAGCCAACCATGGAGGGGGTATGTATATAGTCTACAGGAGCGGACTATTGTGTGCTGATTCAGCTCACTGTGTTAGAAGCTGATCACCTGACATTAGGTGGGAGGAGGACAAAGCCATATAGTCACATGACACTGCCAGCTGGTGGAGTGTTCCGTTACCATAATAAATAAATAAATGACAAATTACTTATATAGTTATGTACTGTTGAGAAATTGATTGAATATGAAGAGAGTACACAAAAGTGATGTGCAACAATCCACAGACAATGGGTTATATTTATCAATGTGCGAGCGGACATGATACGAATTAGCGTATCATGTCTGCCGCACATCGATAAATGTCGACAGCATACCCTGTTGGCATTTATCATTGCACCAGAAGTTCTTGTGAACTGCAGGGGGTGTCAATCAACCCGAACATATTCGATCGGGTTGATTTCTATCCACCGCCTCAGAGCAGGCAGACAAGTTATGGAGCAGTGGTCTTTAGACCGCTGATTCATAACTTTGCGCTACATAATGCAGGTGGATTTCTGTTCATCCCGTCTGAGGAGCCATTTGCCCTGTCTCTGACCCCTTCATTGCACTGAAATAAATAACAATAAGTGCTTTGCCACGGTAGGTAATGGTGCACTCAGCATTATCACTGTTACTGCACTACTTAGTGTATGTGATAGTGAAAAGTGATAGTGAAATTCAGACTATTGCATTGTCTTCTTATTATGCATTTGATAATTATGCAATTCTAAAGTATTTAATGGACTTTTAACATAATAAACAAGGCTTCTAGCCTAGATTCACTAGAAATGACGAAGTGAGATCTTGTTCTCTTACATAAGTATTCGTTACTGTACTTTAAGAGACTGGAGATCTTGGTTATTTTGCACTGAGAGTACCAAGTTTGTCTGATTCTGGCACCCAGCCAATTAATTTGGTTTGAAACAAATTCAAATTAAATAGATTTTTCAAAAACTGCTTGACTTATATATATGTTCTTTTAAAAATACAGGGGTTTAAAATAGCAAGACGTATTGCTGAGTTAGTCTAATCTCAGTTAGGATCAGCATGTTTTGTGAGGTTGATGAGATTAGTCAAATTTACATAAAACAATTTACATTATAAATAAATAATTGCTATATGAACACATTTATTTCTGTGCACATCCTAGAAACAAAATGGGCTACTACAAAATCTGTAATATACTCACTTGGAGGAATCTATGAAATATATGACCAGGGCTCCAATGCTCAAAGCGAAGACAGTTACCACCTGCAGGGAAAATAAAAGGGTTGGTTATAGAAGATCAGGAGGTCAATATTAGATTATACTATAACTTTCAAGCAACTAAAATGTTCATATATTTAATGTGCTCTTCATTGTTCTTGAAATATGTCATCGATGTAACATTGCAATTTATTAAGAAACATTTGCAGCTACTTTATGCATTTAAAAAAAACTTCTCTATATCAATTTGAGATACACAGAAATTCACTTGTTCATATCTATACATTTCAAATGGTGGGCGTGAAGAGGGGTTCCTCTGTCTGCAATGACATTGCACATTGTCACTGAACTAATTTATATTAAGATTTCGTAACAATTATCTATTCCTAGTAATGAATACTATCTTCTATAAAGCATATATATGTATAGTAGTGCTAACAAACACTTTCAAAGTCATTAGTCAGGCTCACAAAGCTAAACATACATTCAATCAAAATTGTGAGATAAATATAGTCAACAAAGCTGTACATCATTCCTCCAATAATACACCTGCTCTCCTACTGTCATTAGTATGTCTGCTCTTCAATATGGATATACGAAACAGTGACTAATACCCAGCACATATATTCTTGTACTTGGTCACTAATCTAAAATGTTAGTACTTAGAACAGAAGTTTAGTTTATAATTTGTTCGCATAGTATTGATTTTCTTTGGAACAATTTTCAAATTGAAACTAATTTTTCAATATATGTGAAGTCATTTTTCAATAATGCAAACATTATTGGACAAGCTTGTAACAAAATGATAATTAAATAGCATGGTTACTGCTCATCATACTAATGTTTTTTTTAACCTCTTAGTGGTGTCAGTTAGTCAAGAACCACATCTTCATACTGAACACTGCCATTGTTTGGCAGTTGTTATCTGATAAAGCCAATTAACAAGATATATGAAGCAGAGTTAGCCTTAAAAAATCAGCAGGTGCATTTTAAGTTAAGTGAATTAGAAATTGCTCAATTTTCAGAGCTAAATTACATGAAAAGGGGGCAATATAAACAATAATAATATATTGCAAAGCTGTTTCATGATGTATAACTAAACATTTTTTGCACAAATCTCAAAAGCGTTTACTGTCCCTTTAAGTGAAGAAAAACTACATTTAAATTACTCAATCATCATTAATATTGAATCAATTAGCAGTAATGATCTGCTTTGGCACTGATCTCACGTCTCTTGCTCCCAAGAAAGTTTACAAAAACAAAGTGAACACCCACTTTAAATAAAACACATATTTTCGTGTGTTTATTCTGTTACACCGTAACCACAATTTAAGAGGTTTTACTAATTCACATCATGTATCTCCTTATAGTCTAGAACCTGGTTTCTCAACAGCCGGGCCGTGCCCCAGTACCGGGCCGTGATAGCCCTGCTGGTGGGCCCCAACCTGTCATGCACCCACTGCACACTCTTACCCCACTGCACACCAGGGGCAGACTGAGACCAATCAAGGCCCCAGGAACACTGTCTCACACTGACCAAAATGTATTAAATTTTATGCAAATTAACATGGTAGCCTCCCTGACCTGCCCCCAACAGGCCCCTCAACCTCCAGAGCCAGAACCCCCAACATTAAGGTCCAGAGAAAGGACACCCAACCTCCAGGGCCAGACCCCACACTCTATGGCCCTCACAGCGACAGACCCCCGCCAGGGCCCCCACTAAACCCACACTTATTTGCTTAGTTACTGATAGGGCAACTGAAAACTCCATCTTAAGGAATGCACAAGGATCCGTGGAGATGTCATTTGTGGGCCCCCCTACTTGCTGGTAGCTCAGCCCAGGTCCTATTTGCCTGACTGATCAGCCCGCCCCTGCTGCTCACTATATATATATATATATATATATATATATATATATATATATATATATATATATATATATATATATATATATATATATATATATATATATATAACTACCGGGCCTTGGACATGTCTAGCTAAAATTTACCGGGCCTTGAGCTCACTTTGGTTGAGAACCACTGGTCTAGAATGTCATGAAAAAACATGAAGCCAAAAATCACTGAAGCTTGCACACATTGGTTCCACAAAGAAATATTAAAGGGACATAAAACTCAAAATTTGTCTTTCATGATTCACATAGAGCCTGCTATTTTAAACATCTTTCCAATGTACTTCTGTCATCAAACTTGCTTCATTCTTGTGTTATCTTTTGTTAAAGGAGAAGCAATGCAATACTGAGATCTAGCCAAACACATCTGGTGAACAAATTACAAGAGGCATTTATATTCAGCCACCAATCAGCAGCTAGCTCCCAATAATGAATTGCTGTTTCTGAGCCTACCTAGGTATGCTTTTCAACTAAGGATAACAAGATGTGATAATTGAAGTAATGGTAAAGATGTTTAAAATCACTTGAGCTGTCTAAATCATGAAAGAAAAATCCTGGGTTTCATGTCCGTTTAATGGGTTTAAAGGGGGAGCAGCATTTTTACATTTTTTAATGAGTGACGCAGAATGTTTTATACGTCTATGGTAATGGCTGCCTTCAGTCAACACCCAGTGCAATTCTAATAACAACAGGACCGTTTGTTATTTTAAATCTAAACTTAAGGCTTTTACACATTTATTTATGTCCTTTGAGTAAGAGAATCTGCATGATAATGTTAAGATTTTCCATGGGATGCAAATTTATCTCACTTGATGTGTAAATTCATATGCAGTTTGTTATTATAGTGCTTTGCATAGTTTCCCTAATTAATCTGGAGAGCAGTAATATGGAAATATTTATATCAAATGTCATAATCTGCCTTGAGATCCTCAGTCTTACAACCCGCAGAGCTGCAGTGGATGGATATTCCAGGGAAAATGACTGCATGACAGATCCTGCATTCCGATTTGTGTCTCAATTACTAACGTACAAGCCACCAGGAAGAGTCAGATGTTTGAACATCCTAAGTATCTGTTCTGTGTTCTTAGTTATTATAGGTGTCACATTTTTAAAGGGACATTAAAGACAACATTAAAGTGTACTCAGAACATTAGAGGGATCTTTAAAGAACCGCAGAAGCTTTTTTTAAAAAAAACAAATGACACGCTAGAGCTATACCTTATTTTTTTTATTATTTACAAGACTTTCCCTCCTTCCTGTGGTCAAATGCATTTCCCAAACCTGGTGGCAATATGCAACATCATGTACAAATGCCAGCAGCCAATATATTTGGTTAATGGTTTATGGGGGTATTGGCACTTAATGCCAATTGGCACAAAATAAAAGTTACAATTGCTGCAGATGGATTAAAAAATAGCACTTATCAAAAGTCAAAGGACTGATAAAATTAACATAAAAAATCCCAATATTTTTCTGTGTGTGTAAATACAAAAAACTGCAGAGCATTAAACTGCACAGATATATTTTTATGGGGGGGGGGGCTTGAATACAGTTCTGTTCAATCCTGCCATGTGACAAGGTAAAAGACAAACATATGTTACATAAATAAATGTAAACATTTACAAAATATAGAATGTAAAATTCAAATATTTCATTTGAATATTGATTCCCTTAGACTTACATTGAGATTAAAAGGAATAATCAAGTCAAAATTAAACTTTCATGATTCAGATAAAGCAGGCAATTTTAAGCAACTTTATAATTTACTCCTATTATCAAATTTTCTTTGTTCTCTTGCTATCTTTACTTGAAAAAGCAGGAATCTAAGGTTAGTAGCCAGTCCACTTTTGATTCAGAGCAATGGGTAGCGCTTGCTGATTGGTGGCTACATTTAGGCACCAATCAGCAAGGGCTACCCGGGTGCTGAACCAAAGATAGGCCGTCTCCTAAGATTACATTCTTACTTTTTCAAATAAAGATACCAAGAGAACGAAGAAAAATGGATAGAAATAGTAAATAAGAAAGTTGCTTAAAGGGACACTAAACCCATTTTTTTATTTCGTGATTCAGATAGAGCATGCAATTTTAAGCAACTTTCTAATTTACTCCTATTATCAAATTTTCTTCATTCTCCACGTATCTTTACTTGAAAAGCAAGAATGTAAGTTTAGAGGCCTGCCCATTTTTGGTGAACAACCTGGGTTGTTCTTGCTGATTGGTGGATAAATTCACCCACCAATAAACAAGTGCTGTCTAGTCGTCTGAACCAAAAATTGGCTGGCTCCTTAGCTTAAATGCCTTCTTTTTCAAATAAATTTAGCAAGAGAACGAAGACAAATTGATAATAAGCGTAAATTAGAAATTAAATTAAAATTGCATGCTCTATCTGAATCACGAAAGAAAACTATTTGGGTTCAGTGTCCCTTTAAATAATGAGTTTAGTTTTGACTAGACTATCCCTTTAATATGGATGTTTTGAAGGGATATGACTGTCAGAATTAAAATGTCATGGTTCAGACTAAGCATGCAATCTTAAGCGACTATTCCATTCACTTTGTTCTCTTGGTATCCGTTTTGTATTATTTGTTGAAAAACATGCCTAGGTAGGCAGCAATGCACTACGGGCAGCTAACAGGTGATTGCTGGCCACACACATATGCCTATTATTGACTCAGATCTGTTCAGCTAGCTCCCAGTAGTACACTGTAGATCTGTAGTTGTCTTAGGTAACCAATAGTGCAATAATACATTGCTCTAATACAATTTCTTGTATGCGCTTGTATTTCCCTTTAACATGATATAATATTACAATATTCAATAGTATATGAATGTTGCATTTAACCACAGAAAAATAAACGTTATTTACAAAAAATATTTAAAGAGTTATGAAACTTAAAAATGTTATTTTGTGATTCAGACAGATTATACAATTTTAAAAAAGATTCCAATTTACTTATTTTATCAAATTTGTTTTATTCCTGTGATATTCTGTGCTGAAGAGATACCTAGGTAGCATCTGGAACATTCATGGTAGGAAATAGCGCTGCCATATAGTGCTCTTGTAAATAGATAGCATTCTTGCAAAACTGCTGCCCTATAGTGATGCAGACAAGTACACACGCCTGAGTTTAAAATGCTTTTCAACAAAAGATAATAAAAGAACAAAGAAAATGTGATAACTAAATTAATTTTCTTTTTAGTTTTTTAAATTGAATGCTCTATCTGAATCGTGAAAAAAAAAATGTTGAGTTTTCGTCCCGCTAATTTCCTGCAAATATTTTTAAATTAGAAAAAAATTGTTACATTTGCCAAAACTTTCACTCATCCCTAACTGTAATATTACATAATATTCACCCGTCCCTAACTGTAATATTCATAATATTCACCCATCCCCAACTGTAATATTACATCATATTCACTTATCCCTAACTGTAATATTACATAATATTCACCTATCCCTAACTGTAATATTACATAATATTCACCCATCCTAACTGTAATATTACATAATATTCACCCGTCCCTAACTGTAATATTCATAATATTCACCCATCCCCAACTGTAATATTACATAATATTCACTTATCCCTAACTGTAATATTACATAATATTTACCCATCTCTAACTGTAATATTACATAATATTCACCCATCCCCAACTGCAATATTACATAATATTCACCTATCCCTAACTGTAATATTACATAATATTCACCCATCCTAACTGTAATATTACATAATATTCACCCGTCCCTAACTGTAATATTCATAATATTCACCCATCCCCAACTGTAATATTACATAATATTCACTTATCCCTAACTGTAATATTACATAATATTTACCCATCTCTAACTGTAATATTACATAATATTCACCTATCCCTAACTGTAATATTACATAATATTCACCCATCCCCAACTGCAATATTACATAATATTCACCTATCCCTAACTATAATATTACATAATATTCACCCGTCCCTAACTGTAATATTGCATAATATTCACCCATCCCTAACTGTAATATTACATAATATTCACCCATCCCTAACTGTAATATTACATAATATTCACCCATCCCTAATTGTAATATTACCTCATATTCACCCATCCCTAACTGTAATATTACATCATTTTCACCCATAGCTAAGTATATTATGTAATATTCATCCATTACTAAATGTCATATTCATAATATACACCCATCCCTAAATGTAATATTACATAATATTCACCCATCCCTAACTGTAATATTACATTATTTACCCATCCCCAACTGTAATATTACATAATTTTCACCCATAGCTAAGTATATTATGTAATATTCATCCATTACTAAATGTCATATTCATAATATACACCCATCCCTAAATGTAATATTACATAATATTCACCCATCCCTAACTGTAAAATTACATAATTTTCACCCATAGCTAACTATATTACGTAATATTCACCAATTAATAAATGTCATATTCATAATATACACCCATCCCTAACTGTAATATTACATAATATTCACTTATCCCTAACTGTAATATTACATATTATTTACCCATCCCCAACTGTAATATTGGATAATATTCACCCATCCCTAACTGTAATATTACATAATATTCACCCATCCCTAACTGTAATATTACATAATTTTCACCCATAGCTAACTATATTACGTAATATTCATCCATTACTAAATGTCATATTCATAATATACACCCATCCTTAACTATAATATTACATAATATTCACCCATCCCTAACTGTAATATTCATAATGTTAACCCATCCCTAACTGTAATATTCATAATATTCACCCATCCCCAACTGTAATATTACATAATATTCACTTATCCCTAACTGTAATATTACATAATATTTACCCATCTCTAACTGTAATATTACATAATATTCACCTATCCCTAACTGTAATATTACATAATATTCACCCATCCCCAACTGCAATATTACATAATATTCACCTATCCCTAACTGTAATATTACATAATATTCACCCATCCCCAACTGTTATATTACATATTATTTACCTGTTTCTAACTGTAATATTACAAAATATTCCCCCATCCCTAACTGTAATATTACATAATATTCACTTATCCCAAACTGTAATATTACATAATATTCACCCCTCCCTAACTGTAATATTACATAATATTCACCTATCCCTAACTGTAATATTACAAAATAATCACCCATCCCTAACTATAATATTACATAATATTAATCCATCCCTAACTGTAATATTACATAATATTCATCCATCCTTAACTGTAATATTACATATTATTCACCCGTCCTTAACTGTAATATTACACAATATTCACCAATCCCTAACTGTAATATTCATAATATTCACCCATCCCTAACTGTAATATTCATAATATTCAGCCATCCTTAACTGTAATATTACATAATATTCACTTATCCCTAACTGTAATATTACATAATATTCACCCATCCATACCTGTAATATTACATAATATTCAAATATCCCTAACTGTAATATTACATAATATTCACCCATCCCTAACTGTAATATTACATAATATTCACCTATCCCTAACTGTAATATTACATAATATTCACCTATCCCTAACTGTAATATTACATAATATTCGCCTATCACTAACTGTAATATTACATAATAATCACCTATCCCTAACTGTAATATTACATAATATTCACCCATCCCCAACTGTAATATTACATAATATTCACCTATCCCTTACTGTAATATTACATAATATTCACCCATCCATAACTGTAATATTAGATAATATTTACTCATCCCTAACTGTAACATTCATAATATTCACCCATCCCTAACTGTAATATTCATAATATTCACCCATCCCCAACTGTAATATTACATAATATTCACTTATCCCTAACTGTAATATTACATAATATTTACCCATTCCTAACTGTAATATTACATAATATTTACCCATCTCTAACTGTAATATTACATAATATTCACCTATCCCTAACTGTAATATTACATCATATTCACCCATCCTTAACTGTAATATTACATAATATTCACCTATCCCTAACTGTAATATTACATAATATTCACCTATCCCTAACTGTAATATTACATAATATTCACCCATCCCTAACTGTAATATTACATAATATTCACATAATATTCACCTATCCCTAACTGTAATATTACATAATATTCACCCATCCTTAACTGTAATATTACATAATATTCACCTATCCCTAACTGTAATATTACATAATATTCACCCATCCCTAACTGTAATATTACATAATATTCACCCATCCTTAACTGTAATATTACATAATATTCACCTATCCCTAACTGTAATATTACATAATATTCACCCATCCCTAACTGTAATATTACATAATATTCACCTATCCCTAACTGTAATATTACATAATATTCACCTATCCCTAACTGTAATATTACATATTATTCACCCGTCCTTAACTGTAATATTACACAATATTCACCAATCCCTAACTGTAATATTCATAATATTCACCCATCCCTAACTGTAATATTCATAATATTCAGCCATCCTTAACTGTAATATTACATAATATTCACTTATCCCTAACTGTAATATTACATAATATTCACCCATCCATACCTGTAATATTACATAATATTCAAATATCCCTAACTGTAATATTACATAATATTCACCCATCCCTAACTGTAATATTACATAATATTCACCTATCCCTAACTGTAATATTACATAATATTCACCTATCCCTAACTGTAATATTACATAATATTCGCCTATCACTAACTGTAATATTACATAATAATCACCTATCCCTAACTGTAATATTACATAATATTCACCCATCCCCAACTGTAATATTACATAATATTCACCTATCCCTTACTGTAATATTACATAATATTCACCCATCCATAACTGTAATATTAGATAATATTTACTCATCCCTAACTGTAACATTCATAATATTCACCCATCCCTAACTGTAATATTCATAATATTCACCCATCCCCAACTGTAATATTACATAATATTCACTTATCCCTAACTGTAATATTACATAATATTTACCCATTCCTAACTGTAATATTACATAATATTTACCCATCTCTAACTGTAATATTACATAATATTCACCTATCCCTAACTGTAATATTACATCATATTCACCCATCCTTAACTGTAATATTACATAATATTCACCTATCCCTAACTGTAATATTACATAATATTCACCTATCCCTAACTGTAATATTACATAATATTCACCCATCCCTAACTGTAATATTACATAATATTCACATAATATTCACCTATCCCTAACTGTAATATTACATAATATTCACCCATCCTTAACTGTAATATTACATAATATTCACCTATCCCTAACTGTAATATTACATAATATTCACCCATCCCTAACTGTAATATTACATAATATTCACCCATCCTTAACTGTAATATTACATAATATTCACCTATCCCTAACTGTAATATTACATAATATTCACCCATCCCTAACTGTAATATTACATAATATTCACCTATCCCTAACTGTAATATTACATAATATTCACCTATCCCTAACTGTAATATTACATAATATCCGTCCATCCCTAACTGTGATATAACATAATATTCACCCATTCCTAACTGTAATATTACATAATATCCGTCCATCCCTAACTGTGATATAACATAATATTCACCCATCGCTAACTGTAATATTACATAATATTCACCCATCGCTAACTGTAATATTATATAATATTCACCTATCCCTAACTGTAATATTACATAATATTCACCCGTCCCTAACTGTAATATTACATAATATTCAGCCATCCTTAACTGTAAAATTACATATTATTCACTTATCCCTAACTGTAATATTACATAATATTCACCCGTCCCTAACTGTAATATTACAAAATATTCACCCATCCCTAACTGTAATATTCATAATATTCACCCATTCCTAACTGTAATATTACATAATATTCACCTATCCCTAACTGTAATATTACATAATATCCGTCCATCCCTAACTGTGATATAACATAATATTCACCCATCCCTAACTGTAATATTACATAATATTCGCCTATCACTAACTGTAATATTACATAATATCCGTCCATCCCTAACTGTGATATAACATAATATTCACCCATTCCTAACTGTAATATTACATAATATTCGCCTATCACTAACTGTAATATTACATAATATCCGTCCATCCCTAACTGTGATATAACATAATATTCACCCATTCCTAACTGTAATATTACATAATATCCGTCCATCCCTAACTGTGATATAACATAATATTCACCCATCGCTAACTGTAATATTACATAATATTCACCCATCGCTAACTGTAATATTATATAATATTCACCCATCCCTAACTGTAATATTATATAATATTCACCCATCCCTAACTATAATATTACATAATATTCACCCATCGCTAACTGTAATATTACATAATATTCACCCATCGCTAACTGTAATATTATATAATATTCACCCATCCCTAACTGTAATATTACATAATATCCGTCCATCCCTAACTGTGATATAACATAATATTCACCCATCCCTAACTGTAATATTATATAATATTCACCCATCCCTAACTATAATATTACATAATATTCACCCATCGCTAACTGTAATATTACATAATATTCACCCATCGCTAACTGTAATATTATATAATATTCACCCATCGCTAGCTGTAATATTACATAATATTCACCCATCCCTAACTGTAATATTACATAATATTCACCCATCCCTAACTGTAATATTACATAATATTCACCCACCGCTAACTGTAATATTACATAATATTCACCCATCCCGAACTGTAATATTACATAATATTCACCCATCCCTAACTGTAATATTATATAATATTCACCCGTCCCTAACTGTAATATTACATAATATTCACCCATCCCTAACTGTAATATTATATAATATTCACCCATCCCTAACTGTAATATTACATAATATTCACCCACCGCTAACTGTAATATTACATAATATTCACCCATCCCTAACTGTAATATTACATAATATTCACCCATCCCTAACTGTAATATTATATAATATTTACCCGTCCCTAACTGTAATATTACATAATATTCACCCATCCCTAACTGTAATATTATATAATATTCACCCATCCCTAACTGTAATATTATATAATATTCACCCACCGCTAACTGTAATATTACATAATATTCACCCATCCCTAACTGTAATATTACATAATATTCACCCATCCCTAACTGTAATATTACATAATATTCACCCATCCCTAACTGTAATATTACATAATATTCACCCATCCCTAACTGTAATATTATATAATATTCAGCCATCCTTAACTGTAACATTACATAATATTCACCCATCCCTAACTGTAATATTACATAATATTCACCCATCGCTAACTGTAATATTACATAATATTCACCCATCCCTAACTGTAATATTATATAATATTCACCCATCCCTAACTGTAATATTATATAATATTCACCCATCCCTAACTGTAATATTATATAATATTCACCCACCGCTAACTGTAATATTACATAATATTCACCCATCCCTAACTGTAATATTACATAATATTCACCCATCCCTAACTGTAATATTACATAATATTCACCCATCGCTAACTGTAATATTACATAATATTCACCCATCCCTAACTGTAATATTATATAATATTCACCCATCCCTAACTGTAATATTACATAATATTCACCTATCCCTAACTGTAATATTACATAATATTCACCCATCGCTAACTGTAATATTATATCATATTCACCCATCGCTAACTGTAATATTACATAATATTCACCCATCGCTAACTGTAATATTATATAATATTCACCCACCGCTAACTGTAATATTACATAATATTCACCCATCGCTAACTGTAATATTACATAATATTCACCCATCCCTAACTGTAATATTATATAATATTCACCCATCCCTAACTGTAATATTATTGAAAACACAATGACACAACAAGGTGAATACATTGTTAATGAATATAAGCACACAGAGAGCGCTTCCTTTGGGGATAAAGCTAGACAATACTGTGATATTCTGCAGGCACTTGTGGCCTCAGAGGGTGAGTTTTATATTCTCAACAGATTCCCTTTGCTCCAGATCTCATTCATTATTAAGAAGTTTCTTTCTGCAGGTGTCCTGAAAATGCAATTAACGCTTGAAGATGTTTATCCGACAAATGAATGGAATCTTAGTCTTGTCACAAACTGACATCTGTAGGATGATGGCAAAGAAAGGGACAAAGCAATTTAACCATATCGCTATCAGAAGCGAGCACGAGTCAGCCTCTATAGGAAGAGAAAATACATTTTACAGAGCTCATTTCTTGGGTAATCTGACATTTGCTATCATAAGAACAATAGGACATCCTTATCAATTTGAGCGAGTGTTTCTATTTGCCAACAATCCACCTTAGCGTGGACTTGATAAATAAAAAAGGAACATAAAAGTGCAAAAAAGAAAATGAAATTGACAAAAGGCATTTTCTTTATAATCATTTAAAAACAACTAGTGTAGCAAAACAAAAACACTAAAAATAGATACATTATTTTATCCTGTTTTTTTTTTTTTGATACCTCGTATGTCTAGGTTTTCAAGTAACATAGCAAAGAAAGGCCAAATACTGCTAGGATGGAATTATTAATTTAATGCTACAATTTGCACAATTTGCTTTGTTTGGAATGTAGGTTTTATAGCGGCCACCAAATCCACCGAATACACAAAAGTGTTGTAGAGTGACACGTCTCAGAGTATTTATTTAGAGGCATTTTGACACTTTATATTCCACCAATCTGCAAGCGCTACCCAGGTGCTGAACTAAAATGGGCCGGCTCCCCTGCTTACATTCCTGTTTTTTAAAATAAAGATAGCAAGACAAATTTATAATAGGAGTAAATTTGAATTTTTCTTAAAATTGCATGTTCTATCTAAATCATGAAAGAAAATATTTTGGGTTTTGTGTCTCTTTAACCAATTTATTGCCATCTGATATCATTTGATTATACTTAGTGTTTTTATGTATTTTTCACACACACAGAGTCATAATTTTCTTAAAGATTTTACAGGCATGATGTGTCCTAATACTATAAACCCCATATTTACATTTAATAACAGTGGTACCCTCAAAGAACACATTGAACTAGTTTTTTTTGCCCTTATAGGGTGGAATTTCAATGCTGCCCATTTTAGATTCCAGACATCCAATTTTGGCAGATTAATTTACTGAGCCCAGGTCTTATTTGGAACTTTATAGTTCAAGACAGCTGGGAGGCAGGATGGATCAACTGGTCTTTTGCAGGAAACTTACTCCAGTTACTCAAGATTGAAGCTTCTCCCTTATGATAGAAGTTGCAAGAAAAAATATACAGACACATATAAACACATACATATATACATATATACATATATATTTACACACACACCTCAATAGTCAATTGATTGGAGGGTACTCACATAATTTAAAGGGATAGTAAAGTCCAAATTAAATTTTCATGATTCAGATAGGACGTATAATTTTAAACAACTTTCTACTTTACTGTTATCATCAAATTTGCTTTATTCTTTTATTATTCTTAGTTGAAAGCTAAACCTAGGTAGACTCATAAGCAAATTTCTAAGCCCTTGAAGGCCACCTCTTATCTGAACGCATTTGACAGTTTTTCACAGCTAGAGAGCGTTAGTTCATGTGTTTCATATAGATAACACTGTGCTCATGCACGTAAAGTTATTTAAGAGTCAGCACTAATTGCCTGAAATCCAAAGTCTGTCAAAAGATCTGATATAAGGGGGCAGTCTGCAGAAGCTTAGATACAAGGTAATTACAGAGGTAAAAAGTATAAAAAGTTTAATAAAACAGTGTTAGTTATGCAAAACTGGGAATGTTAAATAGATTTTTTTTTTTAAAAAAAAAAACAATAACGTTTTTAGTGTTTACTGTCCCTTATACCAAATGATTTTTTATTATAAATCCATTTTATATAGTGTCAACGTTTCGGGTTCTAAATAAGCCTTTGTCAAGACTTTCTTAGAACAAAGTACAAAAGCATAGACATTACCATTAGTATATCTCCTACACTAATGGCAATACCTCTGCTATAGTATAGAATGTTGACACTGTATAAGATGGATTTTTAATGAAATAAATAATTTGGTTAAAGGGACAGTCAACACAAAAGCAGTTTTAACATGTATCAATAAAGTTGCCCTAGATCGTTTTTTCAAAATATATGCCAGTTTTTAAAGATCATCTGTTTTCAAGTTAAATCACTTACTTTTCCCCCTGTTGTCATTTTAAAATGACCGCGTAGCTCCGCCCCTATTTTGTCATCAGTGACATCATGAAAATCCCATGTTCCTGTAATTGTTCTAAGTTACTCGTAACCCGTTTTTTGCGCATGCGCAATGCGCCTATTGTACTCTAGGCAATTTCAACAATTTGCTTCTGGTGCAGCCCACCATCTCCTATTTATATTCTGGTATCTCAAAGTGAAACTGGGAACCCCTAAACAGCACACTGACTGCCCAGCTCTCCCTACCCCTCAGTGCCACTATAAACATCACACATTACTGGAAGCCACTTGTTAGGCAAAAAGAGTTGTTTACTGTCTGTGCAGTCAAAGGGACACTAAAAACCTTTGAGATTGTAATATAAAATCTTTTATTATGTTTCATAAAACAACTTTATTGGTCCCCAGCTGCTGTGCGCCTATACTGCTGTGAAAAAGTGCCCAGAGTACAATAGGCGCATTGCGCATGCACAAAAAATGGGTTACGAGTAACTTAGAACAATTACTGGAACACAGGATTTGCATGATGTCACGGATGACAAAAAAGGGGCGGAGCTACACGGACATTTTAAAACGACAACAGGGGGATAAGTAAGTGATTTAACTTGAAAACGGATTATCATTAAAAACTGGCATATATTTTGAAAAAACGATCTAGGGCAACTTTATTGATACATGTTAAAACTGCTTTTGTGTTGACTGTCCCTTTAAGTGACTTTTTATACATATTTTTAGGGAAGCATCCAGGCAATTAAGCAAAGACGATGGAAGTGAGCGCATGGCAGTAAAATAATTATTGACATATCAATATATCATTTACAGTTTTTTGGGGAACCATTGAGTGTACTACAACATAGAGAAACTACCACAATCCTTATGGCTCTATAACTCAAAATAACAGTTGCCCCTGCATCCATCAGACAAGCTACTAAACCATTTGACACATACAAACTCACATCAGCACAAAGCGTAAAAAAAAAAAAAAAAAAAGGGCGCTTGAATGGTAACTACCTGAAGCCTATTGCAAGGGCAAATTAATATTCATTTAATTTATGGTGAGATACAAGTGAACTAGAAAACTCTAGGGAAGATATGCAAATGAGATATACATCACATGACCCTATTTTCCATGACTGTGTTTACCCAAAGCAAACATTTAAATATCTTATCCAAAGTTTTCTGGTTTATTTTTATTTTTACCATAAGTTAAACAAATATTGCTTTTAACCTGGAAATATGCTTCACCTAGCTGAAAATCAAACCTTATCTTCTATTGATGAGAGTTATGTAGCGTGGTTTTATTTATTTATTATTTAAATAAAGGGTTGTTCAATTGTTTTTTGTTTTATTTATTTTTTAAATGGAAACTACTTTGTAGTCTTAGCGGAAAAGGTCAATTACTCCAGATAGAGCATTTCTCTTTACAATTGATGCTACAAAAATAAGATAAAATGTAAATATAAATATTAATGTATTAAATGTTTTTGTATATGTTGTTTATATATTCATGCAAATGAGATGTATCATGTGACACTATTTTATAACTGTGACTAGCCAAATTATGAATTTGCATATCTTACCCAGAGTTCCCAGGTTTATTTTATTTTTTCTCATCATAAGTTAAATGAAAACTACATTTGCCCTGGAAATCAGCGTCACATACTTACAAATCAAACTCTGTGGATGTGTACATATAACTAAACAGCTACAAGGCAAAGGCTGTTCTGCAGGCCCTTTGGCTAAAAGTTTGTGGCAGAGTCCTTGGAGAATTTTGGTTTTTCTTATGGGTTGGCTGTACTTTATCTATATCTGGTACATGGGTTTAGAAAAAGCAGTAACTGCTGCTTATTTTATTTGTTTGTTTCTTATTTTATCAAAGCCACTCTACAGCAGCATTTCTCTTCTGTTGTCAGTGATTGTTGAGGAATAAAGGCGCTAATGTTTGGTAGGGATGGGGATTTTGTCAATGGAATATGCTGTTCCTGTAATGGTTTGCCTGGGATTTCTTGTCCCTTTAAAGTTGAATGTAAAATAAAGTTATATAAAATTTGAAAGTTCTAATAATTAAACAAGCAGATATTTGCTATTGTAAAGTTGTTTGGAACAAATATAATATTTTTTATAAACATTCACTAATCCCCAATTTTCAGTTCACAGCTTTTCCAATGCTGCATAAACAGACAAACAGCTGCACTTTCATCACTTGTACACTAGATGGCGTGCTGTATTGTTAAAAGCGAATGACTGACTCTTATAAGTCAAAACTATTGCAATGCAAGTGTCGAGAGTCAACCAGCTTTAAATGGACATTAACACAAAAACAGTATTTAAAAAAAATAGACAGCGTTAAATAATAGTATGTAGTAATTGTACAGTTTTGGCCTTTTTCAGCTGCATGCAGCTTAAAGGGACAGTATACACTCATTTTCATATAACTGCATGTAATAGACACTACTATAAAGAATAAGATGCACAGATACTGATATAAAAATCCAGTATAAAACTGTTTAAAAACTTACTTAGAAGCTCTCAGTTTAACTCTGCAAGTGGGAAATAAGACACCCCCCCCCCCTTCTTTTGCATATAATAATAATCTTTACACAAACAGGAGCAAGCTTGAGTAGGTATCTGACAGTATTCTCCTAAAACTTTGGGGTTTGGTTATGAGTCTGTAAATCAGAGCATGATATTTAAAAATAAGCAAAACTATACATTTAAAAAAAAACAAAAAAACTTTATGGGTTATATAAATAGATCATCTACAAAACATTTATGCAAATAAAAAATGAGTGTATAATGTCCCTTTAATTACATACTCTGACAAAGATCTTATACTTGTTAATAATGGCAGAGACAACAACTGGTCATGGTCAACCATCACACTTGAGTGACACAAATGTTCAGTGGTGTAGGCTTTGCAGCAGTCACCAATTAATGGTGACAGCTTTTATTTTCCATTGGAGCTGCTATAAAATAATAGTGACTTTATTATCTTAACCAATAAGAAGAGTAAGAAGAGAGCATGCACTCAAGTTTTGACAGTGACCCCGCCCACCACAATTCCAAATTAGCCAATCAGGATTCATTACATTTTTAATACTATAGAGAAGAACCCCTCAAAAGGATAAGGCTACAGAGAGATGAATCAAGAAGAGCAGTTTCCAGGGGAGGATCTAAATCATATGTATGGATAGGTAAAAAAGGGGGGCATCTATAAGATATGCAATGAAAGGGGGTGCACAGCACCTCCCTGCACCCTCCTTGAAAAGCCACTAGTTGTTATTATGGAGGAGGAAATCATGTGGCAAGTTTAAAGGGACATGAAACCCAATTTTTTTTAATGATTCGGATAGAACATACAATTTGAAACAACTTTCCAATTTACTTCTATAATCTAATTTGCTTCATTCTTTTGATATATCTTGTTGAAGGAGCAGTAATTCATTACTAGGAGCTAGCTGAAAGCCAGTAGCAAGAGGCATATACAGTATATGCCACCAATCAGCAGCTTCTGAGCCTATCTAGTTATACTTTTCAACAAAGGATACAACGAGAAGAAAATCAATCAGACAGAAATAATTTGGAAAGTTATTTAAAATGTCATGCTTTATCTGATTCATAAAAGAAAATAAATGGGTTTCATGTCCGTTTAAGGAAGGTATCCTGGAATGAGGGTTCATGTATCAACAGGGAAATTCATATAAAGGTGAGCATTGCTTGGGTTAATTTGGTTTCAAGAAACAGTGAACACCTTGAGATTTTTATATAAAATATTTAGTTGTACATAATGAAACTTTGCAATATATTTTAATTATTTATTTTGCCCCCATTTGATGCTAAAAGTAAATTGGAAAGTTGTTTAAAATAACATGCCCTATCTGAATCATGAACGTTTAATTTTGACTGTCCCTTTAATTATAGATAGGTTAAACATAGAATGGCAATCTTATACAAGCAACCTGTAGAGGGAACCTTAGTATGCAGCAGCATAAGCAACTCTATTGTAAATCTAAAATAAATTAAGTTAGTGAACATGTCCGCTGTATAGCTTGAAGCACTGTGAAATAAAGAAGCATCTATCATTGTATAGGAGACATGCATACAGCATGTGCTAAAAGTAGTGAGTGAAGGCAGAGCTGTGAGGGGTCCCTGTTGGCACTAAGCACTCTGCAGCTCCCTCTACAGTTTACAGTATTCTCCCCATTACCTTTATGGATGTACCACCCGGATGATTTTACTGACCACCCAGCAAAAATGTAAGTCTGTATTAAGGTATAAATAGCTAATATTACAATTTTTTTTTATGTTTATTGCACAAATTATCATTAAATACATTTATGTTAAATCATGCCATTTATTTAAGCTTTCGATAGAAGAAAATGTTATAATATTACATCGTTACTTCATAATGCCATCCGGCTGGCAACATTTTTTTTGGACAACACTGTTTGGTATAACATTTGTACACACCATACTCAAGACACATGCACACTCATGGTCCTACCTCTGTATGCTCTCATAGAAAGGGGTCAAATTTCAACCAAGAAAAACAAAATTTATGCTTACCTGATAAATTTCTTTCTTTTGCGATGTACCGAGTCCACGGATTCATCCTTACTTGTGGGATATTGTCCTTCCTGACAGGAAGTAGCAAAGAGAGAACCACAGCAGAGCTGTCTATATAGCTCCTCCCCTAACTCCACCCCTCAGTCATTCGACCGAAGGCCAAGGAAGAAAAGGAGAAACTATAAGGTGCAGAGGTGACTGAAGTTTTCATAAAAAAAATACTATCTGTCTTGAATAGACAGGGCGGGCCGTGGACTCGGTACATCGCAAAAGAAAGAAATTTATCAGGTAAGCATAAATTTTGTTTTCTTTTGCATGATGTACCGAGTCCACGGATTCATCCTAACTTGTGGGATACCAATACCAAAGCTTTAGGACACGGATGAAGGGAGGGGCAAGACAGAAACCTAAACGGAAGGCACCACTGCTTGCAAAACCTTTCTCCCAAAAATAGCCTCCGAAGAAGCAAAAGTATCGAATTTGGAAAATTTGGAAAAAGTATGAAGCGAAGACCAAGTCGCAGCCTTACAAATCTGTTCAACAGAAGCATAATTTTTAAAAGCCCATGTGGAAGCTACCGCTCTAGTAGAATGAGCTGTAATCCTTTCAGGAGGCTGCTATCCAGCAGTCTCATAAGCCAAACGGATTATGCTTTTCAGCCAAAAGGAAAGAGAAGTCGCTGTAGCCTTTTGACCCCTACGCTTTCCAGAATAGACAACAAACAAAGAAAATGTTTGACGAAAATCTTTGGTTGCCAGCAAGTAAAATTTCAAAGCACGAAACACGTCCAAGTTGTGCAACAGACGTTCCTTCTTACAAGAAGGATTAGGACACAGAGAAGGAACAACAATTTCCTGATTGATATTCCTGTTAGTAACAACCTTAGGTAGGAACCCAGACTTGGTATGCAAAACCACCTTATCAGCATGGAACACAAGAAAAGGTGAGTCACATTGTAATGCAGATAGTTCAGAAACTCTTTGAGGTGAAGAGATAACAACTAGAAACAAAACTTTCCAAGATAAAAGCTTAATATCCATGGAATGCATGGGTTCAATCGGAACCCCCTGAAGAACTCTAAAAACCAAATTTAAACTCCATGGCGGAGCAACAGGTTTAAACACAGGCTTAATTCTAGCTAAAGCCAGTCCGAACGTCTGGAACATATGCCAGAGGCTTGTGCAACAAAATAGACAGAGCAGATATCTGACCCTTTAAGGAACCAGCTGACAATCCTTTCTCCAATCCCTCTTGGAGAAAAGACAAAATCCTAGGAATGCTGATTTTACTCCAGGAGAAGCCTTTGGATTCGCACCAAAAAACATAATTTATGCTTACCTGATAAATTTATTTCTCTTGTAGTGTATCCAGTCCACGGATCATCCATTACTTATGGGATATTCTCCTTCCCAACAGGAAGTTGCAAGAGGATCACCCACAGCAGAGCTGCTATATAGCTCCTCCCCTCACTGCCATATCCAGTCATTCGACCGAAACAAGACGAGAAAGGAGAAACCATAGGGTGCAGTGGTGACTGTAGTTTAATTAAAATTTAGACCTGCCTTAAAAGGACAGGGCGGGCCGTGGATTGGATACACTACAAGAGAAATACATTTATCAGGTAAGCATAAATTATGTTTTCTCTTGTTAAGTGTATCCAGTCCACGGATCATCCATTACTTATGGGATACCAATATCAAAGCTAAAGTACACGGATGATGGGAGGGACAAGGCAGGATTAAATGGAAGGAACCACTACCTGAAGAACCTTTCTCCCAAAAACAGCCTCTGAAGAAGCAAAAGAAATCAAATTTGTAAAATTTTGAAAAGGTGTGAATCGAAGACCAAGTCGCAGCCTTGCAAATCTGATCAACAGAGGCCTCATTTTTAAAGGCCCAGGTGGAAGCCACAGCTCTAGTAGAATGAGCTGTAATTCTTTCAGGGGGCTGCTGTCCAGCAGTCTCATAGGCTAAGCGAATTATGCTACGAATCCAAAAGGAAAGAGAGGTTGCCGAAGCTTTTTGACCTCTCCTCTGTCCAGAGTAAACGACAAACAGGGAAGATGTTTGGCGAAAATCTTTAGTAGCTTGTAAGTAAAACTTCAAGGCACGGACTACGTCCAGATTATGTAAGAGACATTCCTTCTTTGAAGAAGGATTAGGACACAATGATGGAACAACAATCTCTTCATTGATATTCTTGTTAGAAACCACTTTAGGTAAAAACCCAGGTTTGGGACGCAGAACTACGTTGTCTGAATGAAAAATCAGATAAGGAGAATCACAATGTAAGGCAGATAACTCAGAGACTCTTCGAGCCGAGGAAATAGCCATCAAAAACAGAACTTTCCAAGATAAAAGTTTAATATCAATGGAATGAAGGGGTTCAAACGGAACTCCCTGAATAACTTTAAGAACGAAGTTTAAGCTCCATGGGGGAGCAACAATTTTAAACACAGGCTTAATCCTAACCAAAGCCTGACAAAATGCCTGGACGTCTGGAACTTCTGCCAGACGCTTGTGCAAAAGAATAGACAGGGCAGAGATCTGTCCTTTTAAAGAACTAGCTGATAAGCCTTTGTCCAAACCCTCTTGGAAAAAGGACAATATCCTAGGAATCCTAACCTTACTCCATGAGTAACTCTTGGATTCACACCAATAAAGATATTTACGCCATATCTTATGGTAGATTTTCCTGGTGACAGGCTTCCGAGCCTGTATTAAAGTATCAATGACTGACTCGGAGAAGCCACGCCTTGATAGAATCAAGCGTTCAATCTCCATGCAGTCAGTCTCAGAGAAATTAGATTTAGATGATTGAAAGGACCTTGTATTAGAAGGTCCTGCCTCAGAGGCAGAGTCCATGGTGGAAAAGATGACATGTCCACTAGGTCTGCATACCAGGTCCTGCATGGCCACGCAGGCGCTATCAGAATCACTGATGCTCTCTCCTGTTTGATTTTGGCAATCAGTCGAGGGAGCAGAGGAAACGGTGGAAACACATAGGCCAGGTTGAAGAACCAAGGAGCTGCTAGAGCATCTATCAGCATTGCTCCCGGGTCCCTGGACCTGGATCCGTAAGAAGGAAGCTTGGCGTTCTGGCGAGACGCCATGAGATCCAGTTCTGGTTTGCCCCAACGATGGACCAGTTGAGCAAACACCTCCGGATGGAGTTCCCACTCCCCCGGATGAAAAGTCTGACGAATTAGAAAATCCGCCTCCCAGTTCTCTACGCCTGGGATGTGGATTGCTGACAGGTGGCAAGAGTGAGACTCTGCCCAGTGAATTATCTTTGAGACTTCTAACATCGCTAGGAAACTCCTGGTTCCCCCTTGATGGTTGATATAAGCCACAGTCGTGATGTTGTCCGACTGAAATCTGATGAACCTCAGTGTTGCTAACTGAGGCCAAGCTAGAAGAGCATTGAATATTGCTCTTAACTCCAGAATATTTATTGGGAGGAGTTTCTCCTCCTGAGTCCACGATCCCTGAGCCTTCAGGGAGTTCCAGACTGCGCCCCAACCTAGAAGGCTGGCATCTGTTGTTACAATCGTCCAATCTGGCCTGCGAAAGGTCATACCCTTGGACAGATGGACCCGAGAAAGCCACCAGAGAAGAGAATCTCTGGTCTCTTGATCCAGATTTAGTAGAGGGGACAAATCTGAGTAATCCCCATTCCACTGACTTAGCATGCATAATTGCAGCGGTCTGAGATGCAGGCGCGCAAATGGCACTATGTCCATTGCCGCTACCATTAAGCCGATTACTTCCATGCACTGAGCCACTGACGGGCGTGGAATGGAATGAAGGACACGGCAAGCATTTAGAAGTTTTGATAACCTGGACTCCGTCAGGTAAATTTTCATCTCTACAGAATCTATAAGAGTCCCTAGGAAGGAGACTCTTGTGAGTGGTGATAGAGAACTCTTTTCCACGTTCACTTTCCACCCATGCGACCTCAGAAATGCCAAAACTATCTCTGTATGAGACTTGGCAATTTGAAAGCTTGACGCCAGGATGTCGTCTAGATACGGAGCCACCGCTATGCCTCGCGGTCTTAGAACGGCCAGAAGTGAGCCCAGAACCTTTGTAAAAATTCTCGGGGCAGTGGCCAACCCGAAGGGAAGAGCTGTCTAGAAAGGCAAACCTTAGGAACCGATGATGATCTTTGTGAATCGGTATGTGAAGGTAGGCATCCTTTAAGTCCACTGTGGTCATGTACTGACCCTCTTGGATCATGGGTAGGATGGTCCGAATAGTTTCCATTTTGAATGATGGAACTCTGAGGAATTTGTTTAAGATCTTTAGATCCAAGATTGGTCTGAAGGTTCCATCTTTCTTGGGAACCACAAACAGATTTGAATAAAATCCCTGTCCTTGTTCCGTCCGCGGAACTGGATGGATCACTCCCATTACAAGGAGGTCTTGCACACAGCTTAGGAATGCCTCTTTCTTTATCTGGTTTGCTGATAACCTTGAAAGATGAAATCTCCCTTGTGGAGGAGAAGCTTTGAAGTCCAGAAGATATCCCTGAGATATGATCTCCAACGCCCAGGGATCCTGAACATCTCTTGCCCACGCCTGGGCGAAGAGAGAAAGTCTGCCCCCCACTAGATCTGTTTCCGGATAGGGGGCTGTTCCTTCATGCTGTCTTGTGGGCAGCAGCAGGCTTTCTGGTCTGCTTGCCCTTGTTCCAGGACTGGTTAGGTTTCCAGGCCTGTCTGGAATGAGCAACAGTTCCCTCTTGTTTTGAAGCGGAGGAAGTTGATGCTGCTCCTGCCTTGAAATTTCGAAAGGCACGAAAATTAGACTGTTTGGCCTTTGATTTGGCCCTGTCCTGAGGAAGGGTATGACCCTTGCCTCCTGTAATGTCAGCAATAATTTCCTTCAAGCCAGGCCCGAATAAGGTCTGCCCCTTGAAAGGAATGTTGAGTAATTTAGACTTGGAAGTCACGTCAGCTGACCAGGATTTAAGCTATAGCGCCCTACGCGCCTGGATGGCGAATCCGGAATTCTTAGCCGTTAGTTTAGTCAAATGAACAATGGCATCAGAAACAAATGAGTTAGCTAGCTTAAGCGTTCTAAGCTTGTCAACAATTTCATTCAATGGAGCTGTCTGGATGGCCTCTTCCAGGGCCTCAAACCAGAATGCCGCAGCAGCAGTGACAGGCGCAATGCATGCAGGAGCTGTAAAATAAAACCTTGTTGAATAAACATTTTCTTAAGGTAACCCTCCAATGTTTTATCCATTGGATCTGAAAAAGCACAACTGTCCTCAACCGGGATAGTGGTACGCTTTGCTAAAGTAGAAACTGCTCCCTCCACCTTAGGGACCGTCTGCCATAAGTCCCGTGTAGTGGGGTCTATTGGAAACATTTTTCTAAATATAGGAGGTGGGGAAAAGGACACACCGGGTCTATCCCACTCCTTGCTAATAATTTCTGTAAGCCTTTTAGGTATAGGAAAAACGTCAGTACACACCGGCACCGCATAGTATCTATCCAGCCTACACAATTTCTCTGGAATTGCAACTGTGTTACAGTCATTCAGAGCAGCTAATACCTCCCCAAGCAATACACAGAGGTTCTCAAGCTTAAATTTAAAATTAGAAATCTCTGAATCAGGTTTCCCCGAGTCAGAGATGTCACCCACAGACTGAAACTCTCCGTCCTCATGTTCTGCATATTGTGACGCAGTAACAGACATGGCTCTAACAGCATTTGCGCGCTCTGTATCTCTCCTAATCCCAGAGCTATCGCGCTTGCCTCTTAATTCAGGCAATCTAGATAATACCTCTGACAGGGTATTATTCATGATTGCAGCCATGTCCTGCAAGGTAATCGCTATGGGCGTCCCTGATGTAATTGGCGCCATATTAGCGTGCGTCCCCTGAGCGGGAGGCGAAGGGTCTGACACGTGGGGAGAGTTAGTCGGCATAACTTCCCCCTCGACAGAACCCTCTGGTGATAATTATTTTATAGATAAAGACTGATCTTTACTGTTTAAGGTGAAATCAATACATTTAGTACACATTCTCCTATGGGGCTCCACCATGGCTTTCAAACATAATGAACAAGTAGGTTCCTCTGTGTCAGACATGTTTAAACAGACTAGCAATGAGACTAGCAAGCTTGGAAAACACTTTAAAACAAGTTTACAAGCAATATAAAAAACGTTACTGCGCCTTTAAGAAACACAAATTTTCCCAAATTTTGAAATAACAGTGAAAAAATGCAGTTACACTAACGAAATTTTTACAGTGTATATAATAAGTTAGCAGAGCATTGCACCCACTTGCAAATGGATGATTAACCCCTTAATACCAAAAACGGAATAACAAATGACAAAAACGTTTTTTAAACAGTCACAACAACTGCCACAGCTCTACTGTGGCTTTTTATCTCCTTCAATACGACTTTTGAAGCCTTTTGAGCCCTTCAGAGAAGTCCTGGATCATGCAGGAAGAAGCTGGATGTCTGTGTCTGTAATTTTTGCTGTGCAAAAAAAACGCCAAAATAGGCCCCTCCCACTCATATTACAACAGTGGGAAGCCTCAGGGAGCTGTTTCTAGGCAAAATTCAAGCCAGCCATGTGGAAAAAAATAGGCCCCAATAAGTTTTATCACCAAACATATGTAAAAAAACGATTAAACATGCCAGCAAACGTTTTAAAATACACTTTTATAAGAGTATGTATCTCTATTAATAAGCCTGATACCAGTCGCTATCACTGCATTTAAGGCTTTACTTACATTACTTCGGTATCAGCAGCATTTTCTAGAAAATTCCATCCCTAGAAAAATATTTTAACTGCACATACCTTATTACAGGAAAACCTGCACGCTATTCCCCCTCTGAAGTTACCTCACTCCTCAGAATATGTGAGAACAGCAAAGGATCTTAGTTACTTCTGCTAAGATCATAGAAAACGCAGGCAGATTCTTCTTCTAAATACTGCCTGAGATAAACAGTACACTCCGGTACCATTTAAAAATAACAAACTTTTGATTGAAGAAATAATCTAAGTATAAAACACCACAGTCCTCTTACGACCTCCATCTTAGTTGAGAGTTGCAAGAGAATGACTGGGTATGGCAGTGAGGGGAGGAGCTATATAGCAGCTCTGCTGTGGGTGATCCTCTTGCAACTTCCTGTTGGGAAGGAGAATATCCCATAAGTAATGGATGATCCGTGGACTGGATACACTTAACAAGAGAAAAGGTATTTACCAAATCTTATGATAGATTTTGACTGACTCAGAGAAACCCCGCTTAGATAGAATCAAGCATTCAATCTCCAAGCAGTTGCAGAGAAATTAGATTTGGATGCTTGAATGGACCTTGAATAAGAAGGTCCTGTCTCAATGGCAGAGACCATGATGGAAGAGATGACATGTCCACCAGGTCTGCATACCAAGTCCTGCGTGGCCACGCAGGTGCTATCAAAATCACCAATGCTCTCTCCTGTTTGATTCTGGCAATCAGACGTGGAAGGAGAGGAAATGGTGGAAACACAAAAGCCAGGTTGAACGACCAGGGTACTGCTAGAGCATCTATCAGTACTGCCTGAGGATCTCTGGACCTGGATCCGTAACAAGGAGGTTTGGCGTTCTGACGAGACGCCATCAGATCCAATTCTGGTGTGCCCCATAGCTGAACTAGTTGAGCAAACACCTCCGGATGGAGCTTCCACTCCCCCGGATGAAAAGTCTAACAACTTAGAAAATCTGCCTCCAAGTTCTCTACCCCTGGGATGTAGATCGCTGACAGATGGCAAGAGTGAGTATCTGCCCATCGGATTATCCCGGAAACTTCTATCATCGTCAAGGAACTCCTTATTCCCCCCTGATGATTGATATAAGCTACAGTTATGATGTTGTCCGACTGAAACCTGATGAATCCGGCTGAAGCCAGCTGAGGCCACGCCTGAAGAGCATTGAATATCGCTCTTAATTCCAGAATATTTATCGGTAGGAGGCCCTCCTCCTGAGTCCACAAACCCTAAGCTTTCAGGGAATTCCAGACTGCACCCCAGCCCAGAAGGTTGGCGTCCGTCGTCACTATAACCCACGCTGGCCTGCGGAAACACATTCCCCTGGACAGGTGATCCTTTGACAACCACCAAAGAAGAGAGTCTCTGGTCTCTTGATCCAGATTTATCTGAGGAGATAAATCTGCATAATCCCCATTCTACTGTTTGAGCATGCACAGTTGCAGTGGTCTGAGATGCAAGCAGGCGAACAGAACTATGTCCATTGCCGCTACCATAAGTCCGATTACCTCCATACACTGAGCCACTGACGGCCGAGGAATGGAATGAAGAGCTCGGCAGGTGGTTAAAATCTTTCATTTCCTGACCTCCGTCAGAAAAATATTCATGACCACCGAATCTATCAGAGTTCCCAGGAATGGGACTCTTGTGAGAGGAATAAGAGAACTCTTTTTCACGTTCACCTTCCACCCATGAGATCTTAGAAAGGCCAACACTAAGTCCGTGTGAGACTTGGTTAGTTGGAAAGTCGACGCTTGAATTAGGATGTCGTCTAGATAAGGCGCCACTGCAATGACCCGCGGTCTTAGAACCGCCAGCAGGGACCCTAGCACTTCTGTGAAGATTCTTGGCGCTGTGGCCAACCCGAAGGGAAGAGCCACAAACTGGTAATGCCTGTCCAGAAAGGCAAACCTTTGGAATTGGTTTAGGATCTTGAGATCTAGAATTGGTCTGAAGGTTCCTTCTTTTTTGGGAACCACAAACAGATTGGAGTAGAAACATTGTCCCTGTACTGCTTTCGGAACTGGGCAGATCACTCCCATGGTAAAAAGTTCTTCTACACAGCGTAAGAACGCCTCTCTCTTTGTCTGGTTTACAGACAATTGAGAAAGATGGAATCTCCCCATTGGAGGAGAATCCTTGAAATCTAAAAGATACCCCTTGGTTACAATGTCTACGGCCCAGGAGTCCTGAAGGTCTCTTGCCCAGGCCTGAGCAAAGAGAAAGAGTCTGTCCCCTACTAGATCCGGTCCCGGATCGGGGACTACCCCTTCATGCTGTCCTAGTGGCAGCAGCAGGCTCTTAGGCCTGCTTACCCTTGTTCCAAGCCTGGTTAGGTCTCCAGGTTGGCTTGGATTGAGCAAAGTTTCCCTCTTGCTTTGCAGCAGGGGAAGAGGAAGCGGGACCACCCTTGAAGTTTCGAAAGTAACAAAAATTATTTTGTCTGGTCCTTGTCTTATTTGACTTATCTTGGGGAAGGGCATGACCTTTCCCCCCAGTGATGTCTGAAATGATCTCTTTCAGAGCAGGCCCAAATAGGGTCTTACCTTTGAAAGCGAGTCAAAAGCTTAGATTTAGATGACACATCAGCTGACCAGGACTTAAGCCATAACGCTCTACGTGCTAAAATGGCAAAACCTGAATTCTTAGCCGCTAATTTATCAAGATGAAAAGCGGCGTCTGTAATAAAAGAATTAGCCAACTTAAGAGCCTTAATTCTGTCCAAAATATCATCTAATGGGGTCTCCATCTGAAGAGCCTCTTCTAGAGCCTCAAACCAAAAGGCAGCCGCAGTGGTTACAGGAACAATGCATGCTATAGGTTGAAGAAGAAAACCTTCATGAACAAAAACTTTCTTTAGGAGACCCTCTAATTTTTTATCCATAGGATCAATGAAAGCACAACTGTCTTCAATAGTTATAGTTGCACGCTTAGCCAGGGTAGAAATAGCTCCCTCCACCTTAGGGACCGTCTGCCATGAGTCCTTTATGGTGTCAGAAATGGGAAACATTTTCTTAAAAATAGGAGGGGGAGAGAACGGAATACCTGGTATGTCCCACTCCTTAGTAACAATATCCGAAATCCTCTTAGGGACCGGAAAAAACATCAGTGTAAACAGGAACCTCTAAATATTTGTCCATTTTACACAATTTTTCTGGAACTACAATAGGGTCACAATCATCCAGAGTCGCTAAAACCTCCCTGAGCAATAAGCGGAGGTGTTCTAGCTTAAAGTTAAATGCCGTCATATCTGAATCTGTGTGAGGGAACATCTTTCCTGAATCAGAAATCCCTCCCTGAGACAGCAAATCCCTCATCCCTACTTCAGAACATTGTGAGGGAATATCGGATACGGCCACTAAAGCGTCAGAAGGCTCAGTATTTGTTCTTAACCCAGAGCTACTGCGCTTCCCTTGCAACCCAGGCAGTTTAGATAAAACCTCTGTGAGGGTAGTATTCATAACTGAAGCCATATCTTGCAAGGTGAAAGAATTAGACGCACTAGAAGTATTTGGCGTCGCTTGTGCGGGCGTTACCAGTTGTGACACTTGGGGGAGAACTAGATGGCAAAACCTGATTTCCTTCTGTCTGAGAATCATCTAATGCCAAACTTTTATAAGTCAAAAGAGGGGGTCCACAATGGCTTCTAAACAAAATGAGCAATGAGTTTCCTCAGAGTCAGACATGTTTAACAGACTAGTAATAAAGCAAGCAAGCTTGGAAAACACTTTATTTAATAAAAAAAACACAATTTGCAAAAACGGTACTGTGCCTTTAAGAGAAAAAAGGCATACACAAACTGCAAAACAGGTTAAAATTGCTTCAATTTTTCCGAAATTTTAACAGTGTACCCACTAAGCTTTAGAAGGATTGTACCACAAGTTAATAAGCAATAAACCCCCAAATGAAAAAACGGATTGAAATTTGTCTAAAACCGGTTAAAAACCCCTATAAGCACCTTGCCACAGCTCTGCTGTGGCCCTACCTGCCCTTAGTAACGATAATATGGGGTTAAAGCTTTGAATAGGCCCTCAGAAGATTAACAGGACCTCAGGAGAAGTTGCTTGCTGTTTTTCTGTATAACTAAATGCGCAACTGAGGCGCGGAAATAGGCCCCGCCCACCTCACTCAATGTTGCTGGGGCCTACAGAAATCTAACAAACTTAGTTTGAAAACCATGTGGGTTATAACAACCCCAAATAGCCAAATGACCCCTCAAGCAAACGTCCCATAAACATAAAAAACTTTACTCCCAGAACACACAAACAGTTTGTTTATGAGTGCCCAAAAAACTTAGCCCTTTATGCAAGCTAGTAAAGCCTCTTCACACTAGGATTACTGCTTACCCTTCCCCTAATGGGGATACTGTCAGCCTTTCTGAGTTAACACAGTCTCTGCAGAAAAATGACTGAACATACCTCATTGCTGTATAGCAAGAACCGTTCCTCACACTGAAGTTTTCCTGTACTCCTCAGCTTCTGTGGGAACAGCAGTGGACCTTAGTTACAAATGCTAAGATCATCATCCTCCAGGCAGAAATCTTCATCTATGTCCTGCCTGAGAGTAAATAGTACAACACTGGTACCATTTAAAAATAACAAACTCTTGATCGAAGATAAAATAAAAACTAACAGTTTATCACCTCTTCTCTTTACCCTTCCAGCTTAGAGCCAGCAAAGAGAATGACTGGGGGGTGGAGTTAGGGGAGGAGCTATATAGACAGCTCTGCTGTGGTGCTCTCTTTGCTACTTCCTGTCAGGAAGGACAATATCCCACAAGTAAGGATGAATCCGTGGACTTGGTACATCATGCAAAAGAAAGTTTGATTTTAACTTCCATATACCTTTACGGGGAGTATTTCTTTTATACACAGTTGGCTCTTGCGGTTTTATTGTTATATAATGCAACTGATTGCTGACTGGATAGTGTTTTCTTAAGAACAGCATTTGATATCTGTTATACAACAGTTAGTAATAAAATTACACACAATGGTAAAAGGAGGGCAAGTGGGTTGTGTTTTACTGCAGTACTGAGAATAGATAGTGACAATGGGCGGAGAAGTAAACAGACCGCAGAGCTATTATATAATGAAGCTGACTATCTGTCACCACAGGGAATATGTTGCATAAACTTGTTATAAAAATGTAATCAGCTGTTAAACCCCTTTAGCCACTCCTCTCCCTGGCATGGCCACATATCTAACATATTTCCAATACAGTAGTAGGTTATATGCACGTAATATGGCCAGCAAGAACGTAGCTTACTCTTGTATTAGGAGAATAAGTTAGCTATTTAAAGGGACATGAAACCCAACATTTTTCTTTTCATGGTCCAGATAGAGAATACAATTTTAAACAACATTACAATTTACTTCTATTACCTAATTTGCTTTATTCTTTAGGTATCCTTTGATGACTAGATAGTAATCCACATGAGTGAAGCAGTAACACAAGGCATCTATGTGCAGCCAGCAATCAGAAGCTCCTGAGCCTATTTAGATATGCTTTTCAACAAAGGATATCAAGAGAATGAAGCAAATTATATAATAGAAGTAAAATGGGAAGTTGTTTAAAATGACATGCTCAATGTGGGTTTCATGTCCCTTTAATGTTTCTGTTAAAAAATAATGCAACTAGTGGAAAATGTATGATTGGGCACTGACTACTGCAGTATTGATGTTTACTGGATGATATAGACAGGTGCTACAATTTATGGTGAATCTGATCAAGCCTTAACTCATATAAAACAAAAACTATGTTTATTGATCATACAAATATCTAGTTTACAAGATAAAAAAACAGTATAGGCCAGATTACAAGTGGAGCACTAAATATCGCTTTCCTAAAAGCGATATTTGTGTTCCACTGTGTACTACCGCTAATGTGTGTTGGTATTACAAGTCGTCAGCAATGCAAATGCGAGCTCGTGTTCTCATTGCTGGGAAGCATTGCGCTCACGAGAGCACGCTTCAAAAGTCTCAATGTGAGCCTCTTTCTGATGCCGTTACTGACGCCATCAGAACCACGTGCATTGAAGGGGGTAAGTAGCGCAGAAATGGCAAAAAATTTAAATATATATAAATATGAATATATAAATATATGTTTATGTGTATATACACATATTAACACATAAATATATATGCATATAAGCATATACATATATATTTACTGGGAACACACAGTTCCCATAGACCGCAATGTACAAGCACTTTTCAGTGACATTTATTTTCTAATACCCCACACCCGCTCCCTTTAGACCTCAAAAACAGTTTTTTGAAGTTATTTTATTAAAAAAATAAAGATGCTACTATCTTTAATTTTTTATCAAATATATCACAATTCATTTTGGGGGAATTTGGAGGACATTTATACAAATTAACCAGAGATCTGATCACTTATAACCGCTTATAATGTCTGGTTATTTATCGCGCAAATCTGCCTGTTTGTGGGCGCAAGATAAATTAGCGCTCCACTTGTAAAAACAGAATTTATGCTTACCTGATAAATTACTTTCTCCAACGGTGTGTCCGGTCCACGGCGTCATCCTTACTTGTGGGATATTCTCCTCCCCAACAGGAAATGGCAAAGAGCCCAGCAAAGCTGGTCACATGATCCCTCCTAGGCTCCGCCTTCCCCAGTCATTCGACCGACGTAAAGGAGGAATATGCATAGGAGAAATCATATGATACCGTGGTGACTGTAGTTAGAGAAAATAATTCATCAGACCTGATTAAAAAACCAGGGCGGGCCGTGGACCGGACACACCGTTGGAGAAAGTAATTTATCAGGTAAGCATAAATTCTGTTTTCTCCAACATAGGTGTGTCCAGTCCACGGCGTCATCCTTACTTGTGGGAACCAATACCAAAGCTTTAGGACACGGATGATGGGAGGGAGCAAATCAGGTCACCTAGATGGAAGGCACCACGGCTTGCAAAACCTTTCTCCCAAAAACAGCCTCCGAAGAAGCAAAAGTATCAAATTTGTAAAATTTGGTAAAAGTGTGCAGTGAAGACCAAGTCGCTGCCTTACATATCTGATCAACAGAAGCCTCGTTCTTGAAGGCCCATGTGGAAGCCACAGCCCTAGTGGAGTGAGCTGTGATTCTTTCAGGAGGCTGCCGTCCGGCAGTCTCATAAGCCAATCGGATGATGCTTTTAAGCCAAAAAGAGAGAGAGGTAGAAGTTGCTTTTTGACCTCTCCTTTTACCAGAATAAACAACAAACAAGGAAGATGTTTGTCTGAAATCCTTTGTAGCCTCTAAATAGAATTTTAGAGCACGAACTACATCCAAATTGTGCAACAAACGTTCCTTCTTTGAAACTGGATTCGGACACAAAGAAGGCACAACTATCTCCTGGTTAATATTTTTGTTAGAAACAACTTTCGGAAGAAAACCAGGTTTAGTACGCAAAACCACCTTATCTGCATGGAACACCAGATAAGGAGGAGAACACTGCAGAGCAGATAACTCTGAAACTCTTCTAGCAGAAGAAATTGCAACCAAAAACAAAACTTTCCAAGATAATAACTTAATATCTACGGAATGTAAGGGTTCAAACGGAACCCCTTGAAGAACTGAAAGAACTAAATTGAGACTCCAAGGAGGAGTCAAAGGTTTGTAAACAGGCTTGATTCTAACCAGAGCCTGAACAAAAGCTTGAACATCTGGCACAGCCGCCAGCTTTTTGTGAAGTAAAACAGATAAAGCAGAAATCTGTCCCTTCAAAGAACTTGCAGATAATCCGTTCTCCAAACCCTCTTGTAGAAAGGATAGAATCTTAGGAATTTTTATCTTGTTCCATGAGAATCCTTTAGATTCGCACCAACAGATATATTTTTTCCATACTTTATGGTAAATTTTTCTAGTTACAGGCTTTCTAGCCTGAATAAGAGTATCAATGACAGAATCTGAGAACCCACTCTTTGATAAAATCAAGCGTTCAATCTCCAAGCAGTCAGTTGGAGTGAGGCCAGATTCGGATGTTCGAACGGACCTTGAACAAGAAGGTCCCGTCTCAAAGGTAGCTTCCATGGTGGAGCCGATGACATATTCACCAGGTCTGCATACCAAGTTCTGCGTGGCCACGCAGGAGCTATCAAGATCACCGAAGCCCTCTCCTGATTGATCCTGGCTACCAGCCTGGGAATGAGAGGAAACGGTGGGAATACATAAGCTAGGTTGAAGGTCCAGGGCGCTACTAGTGCATCTACTAGAGTCGCCTTGGGATCCCTGGATCTGGACCCGTAGCAAGGAACCTTGAAGTTCTGACGAGACGCCATCAGATCCATGTCTGGAATGCCCCATAATTGAGTTATGTGGGCAAAGATTTCCGGATGGAGTTCCCACTCCCCCGGATGAAATGTCTGACGACTCAGAAAATCCGCTTCCCAATTTTCCACTCCTGGGATGTGGATTGCAGACAAGTGGCAGGAGTGAATCTCCGCCCATTGAATTACTTTAGTCACTTCTTCCATCGCCAGGGAACTCCTTGTTCCCCCCTGATGGTTGATATATGCAACAGTCGTCATGTTGTCTGATTGAAACCTTATGAATTTGGCCTTTGCTAGTTGAGGCCAAGCCTTGAGAGCATTGAATATCGCTCTCAGTTCCAGAATGTTTATCGGGAGAAGAGATTCTTCCCGAGACCATAGACCCTGAGCTTTCAGGGGTTTCCAGACCGCGCCCCAGCCCACCAGACTGGCGTCGGTCGTGACAATGACTCACTCTGGTCTGCGGAAGCTCATCCCTTGAGACAGGTTGTCCAGGGTCAGCCACCAACGGAGTGAATCTCTGGTCCTCTGATCTACTTGGATCGTAGGGGACAAGTCTGTATAATCCCCATTCCACTGTCTGAGCATGCACAGTTGTAATGGTCTTAGATGAATTCGCGCAAAAGGAACTATGTCCATTGCCGCAACCATCAAACCTATTACTTCCATGCACTGCGCTATGGAAGGAAGAAGAACAGAATGAAGTACTTGACAAGAGCTTAGAAGTTTTGATTTTCTGGCCTCTGTCAGAAAAATCTTCATTTCTAAGGAGTCTATTATTGTTCCCAAGAAGGGAACTCTTGTTGACGGGAATAGAGAACTTTTTTCTACGTTCACTTTCCACCCGTGAGATCTGAGAAAGGCTAGGACAATGTCCGTATGAGCCTTTGCTTGTGGCAGAGACGACGCTTGAATCAGTATGTCGTCCAAGTAAGGTACTACTGCAATGCCCCTTGGCCTTAGCACCGCTAGAAGGGACCCTAGTACCTTTGTGAAAATTCTTGGAGCAGTGGCTAATCCGAATGGAAGTGCCACAAACTGGTAATGCTTGTCCAGAAAGGCGAACCTTAGGAACCGATGATGTTCCTTGTGGATAGGAATATGAAAATTTGTTTTATTTTTAGCCTTAAAAGACCTATCCTGAGGAAGGGCGTGGCCCTTTCCCCCAGTGATGTCTGAAATAATCTCTTTCAAGTCAGGGCCAAACAGCGTTTTCCCCTTGAAAGGGATGTTAAGCAATTTGTTCTTGGAGGACACATCCGCTGACCAAGACTTTAGCCAAAGCGCTCTGCGCGCCACAATAGCAAAACCTGAATTTTTCGCCGCTAATCTAGCTAATTGCAAAGTGGCGTCTAAGGTAAAAGAGTTAGCCAATTTAAGTGCTTGAACTCTGTCCATAACCTCCTCATAAGAAGATGCTTTATTGAGCGACTTTTCTAGTTCTTCGAACCAGAAACACGCTGCTGTAGTGACAGGAACAATGCATGAAATTGGTTGTAGAAGGTAACCTTGCTGAACAAACATCTTTTTAAGCAAACCCTCTAATTGTTTATCCATAGGATCTTTGAAAGCACAACTATCTTCTATAGGGATAGTGGTGCGTTTGTTTAGAGTAGAAACCGCCCCCTCGACCTTGGGGACTGTCTGCCATAAGTCCTTCCTGGGGTCGACCATAGGAAATAATTTCTTAAATATAGGGGGAGGGACAAAAGGTATGCCGGGCCTTTCCCATTCTTTATTTACAATGTCCGCCACCCGCTTGGGTATAGGAAAAGCTTCGGGGGGCACCGGGACCTCTAGGAACTTGTCCATCTTACATAATTTCTCTGGAATGACCAAATTGTCACAATCATCCAGAGTAGATAACACCTCCTTAAGCAGAGCGCGGAGATGTTCCAATTTAAATTTGAATGTAATAACGTCAGGTTCAGCATTTTGAGAAATTTTTCCTGAATCTGAAATTTCTCCCTCAGACAAAACCTCCCTGGCCCCTTCAGGCTGGTGTAAGGGCATGTCAGAACCATTATCATCAGCGTCCTCATGCTCTTCAGTATCTAAAACAGAGCAGTCGCGCTTTCGCTGATAAGTGGGCATTTTGGCTAAAATGTTTTTAATAGAATTATCCATTACAGCCGTTAATTGTTGCATAGTAAGGAGGATTGGCGCACTAGATGAACTAGGGACCTCCTGAGTGGGCAAGACTGGTGTAGACATAGAAGGAGATGATGCAGTACCATGCTTACCCTCACTTAAGGAATCATTTTGGGCAACATTATTATCAGTGGCATCATTGTCCCTACTTTGTTTGTCACATTCATCACATATATTTAAATGGAGAGGAACCTTGGCTTCCGAACATACAGAACATTGTCTATCTGATGGTTCAGACATGTTAATAGGCATAAACTTGATAACAAAGCACAAAAAACGTTTTAAAATAAAACCGTTACTGTCACTTTAAATTTTAAACTAAACACACTTTATTACTGAATATGTGAAAAAGTATGAACGAATTGTTCAAAATTCACCAAAATTTCACCACAGTGTCTTAAAGCCTTAAAAGTATTGCACACCAAATTTGAAAGCTTTAACTCTTAAAATAACGGAACCGGAGCCGTTTTTACATTTAACCCCTATACAGTCCCTGGTATCTGCTTTGCTGAGACCCAACCAAGCCCAGAGGGGAATACGATACCAAATGACGCCTTCAATAAGCTTTTTCAGTGGATCTGAGCTCCTCACACATGCATCTGCATGCCTTGCTTCTCAAAAACAACTGCGCATTAGTGGCGCGAAAATGAGGCTCTGCCTATGACTAGAAAAGGCCCCCAGTGAAAAAGGTGTCCAATACAGTGCCTGCCGTTTTTTTAACACAATTCCCAAGATTAAAATAACTCTCCAAAGTTATAAACCATTAAATATGTTTATAAAGTAATCGTTTTAGCCCAGAAAAATGTCTACCAGTCTTTAAAGCCCTTGTGAAGCCCTTTATTCTTATATTTAAAACTAAGAAAATGGCTTACCGGATCCCATAGGGAAAATGACAGCTTCCAGCATTACCAAGTCTTGTTAGAAATGTGTCATACCTCAAGCAGCAAAGTCTGCCCACTGTTTCCCCCAACTGAAGATACTTCATCTCAACAGTCCTGTGTGGAAACAGCCATCGATTTTAGTAACGGTTGCTAAAATCATCTTCCTCATACAAACAGAAATCTTCATCTATTTTCTGTTTCAGAGTAAATAGTACATACCAGCACTATTTTAAAATAACAAACTCTTGATTGAAGAATAAAACTACATTTAAACACCAAAAAAACTCTAAGCCATCTCCGTGGAGATGTTGCCTGTGCAACGGCAAAGAGAATGACTGGAGAAGGCGGAGCCTAGGAGGGATCATGTGACCAGCTTTGCTGGGCTCTTTGCCATTTCTTGTTGGGGAGGAGAATATCCCACAAGTAAGGATGACGCCGTGGACCGGACACACCTATGTTGGAGAAATTAATTTTCTAAAAAGTGCCATTAATAGCTTGACATAGATGAAATAACATTTTCAGTTTTCTCTTGAAATTTATGTCTTGTCTATGGAAAAAATAAACGTCACTTGTTTCGTTAAAAGACATCACTAGCCACAGCTGACTTGCACAGGACAAAATTCATAGTAATAATTTACTTAACTAATTTATTGTAAGAGTCAGATCATTTCCTTATTCATTGCCCTCAGAGTCCATTTAATGAATACATAAAGTACCTTGCCTCGTTCTTACATACGTCCTTTTTTTGTTCAGTTTATGGACTACAGCTGCTGCAAATCAATTAATAACTGTTTAAGTAAAGTATTGCAGAGACACAATGACAAGCGTCTCATGAGATACTTTTATATAATGCTTAATTTAACCCCGTAACCGCCGCAAGGGCTGTAGGACTAAGGAGATAAAGAGAGATTTTCTATTGCCTCTAGAAAAAGGTTGATTGAAAATAAGACAGATGGAAGGCAAGGAAAGAAAATGTATTGGAAAAGTAGATTTTGGCCTAAGGCACATTTATAATAACGTTGTCAATTTAGGCTTGAGACAGAGTTCTGCAGCCTACCCTAACATTACATGCATTTAACACTTAATGTACTGTTAACCTATGTGCAACAAGGCAAACATATCATTGAAGATTTGCTTTTTATCCATGGTGTACATATAAAATATTTGCAATACACAAAGCACTTGGTTGCCAGGAAGGGCTTTAAGGTTTTGTCTTACATTGCTCTACAAGGCACGTTGGCATGTAAAGGGTTAAACCATAATAAGTACTTGGCTTCTCTCTATTCCAAATGTCTATCAATTTGAGCACTCCCCTCTATTGACTCCAGTTCTCTGGCCAAGCTGTTATTGATTCTGGCTTTTGCCCTTATGCTGATCTCTGCATTTTCAAGAACTTCATTTATATCAGAAATGGTTGCCATCCATTTTATCTGTAAATGCAAAGCAATGCAAAAAAAAAAGACAGAAAAAAAAGTAAATCATATATCTATAAAAACCATCTGGTTATCATAGGAGTGAGAAGGGATCGTGGCATAAAAATACCCCTTCAAAGTGTATTTCCCCACTAAATCCTGCTACCGTAAGCACAGGCTAAACTGACCTACTCCAAAACACACCCCTGGTTAATTATGGTAAACCTTAACCTTAATCAAATGCTATATATTTCATGTTTGCCTTAAAAAAAGTATATATGTGCCTTTTTTGTTTTAGGAATAGAAATGGCTTCTATTGCAATGTTATGCTGGCCCACTTGGATGAACTCTTTTTTTTTTAATGACAATTGTAGTGAACAACCAATCAGCGTGTGTGTCATTTGACAATCTTGAAGTCCAGCCCCTTTAAAGCTCTTAGAAAGCTTATGTAGAGAGTGGATGTGACTGCTCTACATATAAAAAAGAGGAAATGATAAAAAATATTTTATTATATATATATATATATATATATATATATATATATATATATATATATATATATATATATATATATATATATATACACTTTTTAAAGGTTTTACTTGCAAACTAATATATTTTTCATTACAACATTCTTATAGTCTGAAATTTACCATCACTTTAATATAACAATTACCTTTTGTGATGGCAGTTACCTAAAATGCACAGGACTCAATTACTTCTGGGATCAGTTTATCAAACCAGAAACAGGGTATCTGATCTATTTTTTTGCTCCACAATGAGCAACTCAACTACGCTCTTATATATAAGGGAATTTTTTTTTTTAAGGAAAATAAACCTTCATATAAAACATTGCTATTAGTCAGTGAACATTGTTTGTATCATTTTGATGTTACCTCAGTTTTAAGAGGTTCTTACCCTGGTCCTGATATTCGCTGGCATGGAGAGAAATCACGCAAAATCTTTTGGATTTTTTAGACCTTGTATTGTAATGTAGGAGTCTCTATTTCACACAAAGAACACTACATAGCAACATAAACATTTCTCAAGATAAAATTTGGCTTTCTAAAAAAAAAAAATAAGGACCTCGCCGTACAGACAAGACTTCTGAGCGGTGGATCTAATATCAGGTGTGTCAAGCAAATCACTGGCCACCTCAAAATCATGCACTCTACACAAAGCTACAGGAAACCTGCATATCTTACAGAACAGTATCGGGCACCAGTTTCTGACCCGTATTAGCTTATTTTAACTGTAAAATGAAACTTTACAGTTGATGAGGTACCAGTACACTATTCAAAATCGAAAAGTGCAAGTTGTCAGACAAAACCATCCATTTGGCTGAACAGGGCCTTTTCTTGAAGCTCCTCACAATTTACGACTCATTCTGACTCCATTTGGGACATCAGATGAATTGTTCTTACACTAATGTACACAATACAAATAAATAAGATCAGATATGTTTTATAAATCTTTACTAGATTTAGCATTCTGTCGATTAGAAGCCCGGTCGTCACATTTGTCTTCTAAGGAATTCAACATATTCTTGTATGCTGTATTCATATCCTGTATGGTTGGTCAACAATGATGTTTCTGCTGTGTTGTGTTACATTCCTCTCTGGCATCCAAAGAGTTAGCCCTATATGCTATTTTCATTGGTGGTATCATTTTATTTGCATTGTTTTGGTTATTTTAACACCAACATTACAAGAGAAGATCTAATAACCATTTAGTGGGAAACGTAGATGCTTCATTAACACGAGCCAAACGCCATCCTTGAGATTCTGCCTTGTTTTCATGCAAGTTCACAAGTAAGGTCATCCACCTCTGCAAAACTAGTGAACTTTCATATGGTCTGATTCCTATGGTGATGTGCCTATCTCCCCACGTCCATTATGTTTGCAAATAACTTATAGACTGAGCACTCCAAATGTGAGAACAACAAAAAAAATATATTACTCTTGGCAAACTGGAATACACCATTTTGTTTTGTTTTTTTTATTTGTTTTTTTTTTTTTTTTTATTATTGCAGGAGTATTAGATATCTCCTCAATAATTATTTGCCATTGTTTTTTTACCTCTAAGGAGGTCCAAAAGAAAAATTTAGTTATTTCATACTGTTATGTTGTATTTTATAGATCAGATGCGTGACTCATTAAAATGTGACAACTGTTGGAGTTGAATTATAGCGGAGCTGCGTCTCCCAATATTTGTAATGCTTTATTTAATCTTCAATAAAGTTGTTGTTTTTTTTTGGTTTTTTTTAACTGATGTAATGAGTTTTGTCCAGTAAGTGCTCACAATTTTATTTGTCCTCTTTGGTTATCTCATGCAATATATATATATATATTCATATATACAATTTGCAGACCAGGAGTGATTGTAGCCTAGGGTCTTGTGCACTTCCAGCTCTCTCTTCAGTCAACTTGAAAACACAACATAGGAGAGACCCTGTTTCTTCTGTCCTCATTGTACCCATCACTCGCTAGCTGCATTATCACACAATAGCTAGGATTCTTAAGGCCACACTGAGATAGAGCCTGGAGGCTGCTTTCCATGATGTGACTTCTCTCGTGTGATACATATTTAATGCCTTATTGTCTGTACTCATCAATGGAAGACTGAGGTTACAAAGAGACTGGATCACAGGCCACAGACTTTTATACAGTAGCATTAAACCATCGTTACATGTGATAACTGTCCTGCTGGACTTGCTACCTGAGACTAGTGGTGACAAAAGCTTCTTGGAGAGAGTCAGGTAGAGCTGTCACTGTCTTACAAAGGAAAGAATATTCTTGTTCAGTTGCATTTTATCCAGGGTAATTGGAAATACAAGGATTCAATTAACAAGTGGCATATGATCTGAGTGGTTCTGTTAAGAAACAGACGTGAAACAATATGTACACAATGAGTATCTCATATATTTAAAGGGACATTCCAGTCAAAATTAGAATCCACATGGAAGCATTTGAGTTTTGAATAGAAGCATTTTTGTAATATACATGAATTAGCAAAATGCTTCTAATAAAAGCTATATCTGTTTCAACAGTGTATTTAAGTATGCACCGTGCACCAGCATTTTAAACAAAGCACTTGTTAAGAGAGCCTAAAGTGTTTGTACCATCTGGTAATGACTCCGTTTGTTAATTGCTGACATGATATAAGCACCACTGGCACTCTGAGCAGCTGCAGTATTTAAAATGCTGGTGCACTGAGAATATCTAGCTATGCTTCACATGCACGTGCAGAGAAAAAACACTAAAACAGTAATAAGTTTTACTAGAAGCATTTTTGCCAATATATGTATATTGCAAATATGTCTCTATTCACACATGTAATTCATATATGTGCATTTAAATTTTGTCCGAAATGTCTCTTTAAATTAAAGTGAAGGTCAATTTTAACTAAATGCACAGCAACTATGTTAACCTTATAATCTATGTATTATAGTCGCTAACATTATTTTTTTAAAAAGTCCATTATTTATAATAAAATTTGATATATATAATACCGCCGTTTCTTATGTTTACTCCTCCCCCGCTCCACTTCCTTCTTTGGCACTAGTGACGTAGCGAGCGTTTCAACAAGCCCGCTGCATCACTTCCAAGCTCGTGCACAACACCATTTTCAAAATGCGCATGCTTAGTTTAGCCGCATTCGCGCATGCGTAGCAATTTGAAGGACGTAGCAGTGTTACATTGCATTCACACGAAAGTAAACAATAATTTGTTATTAATACACATAAGCTAATAATCAATGTAAAAACATATACGTATTTTGCTGCATCTGGTGACATGATATTTACCCCATTTCGATGAGTACAACAGGCAATGTTATTTTATTATGCAATCATACAGCGGAATACGCAAGCGCATATCATGCACGAGCATGAAGTCGGTGACGAGAGCCGCAATTACACGCATGCGCAATAGTTAAAGATGACGTGGGTAAAAAGGGGCAGGACGCCCCGGGGGAAGAAAAGGAATTGGCTATAATATTTAGAAAAACTGTCAATCAAATGTGGGAAGATATCGGGCGGACAATTGCGGTAAAACAGAGGGTAATTTTAAATTAAAAATTAAAATGACACAAATAATTTTACATGTACTTGATAAAAGTGTAAACGAGTGAGCCGGACTTGACCTTCACTTTAACATAACACCCAACATTTTTCTTTCATTATTTAGATAGAACATTCATTTTAAACAACTTTCGAATATACTACTTTTATCTAATTGTCTTAATTCTCTTGGTATCCTTTGTTGAAAAGCATATCTAGATCGGCTCAGGAGGTGAAATCTAGCTGCTGATTGGTGTCTGCACACATATGCCTCTTGTGATTGGCTTGCTGATGTGTTAAAGGGACACTCAGGTTAAATTACATTTTCATGATTCAGATACAGCATGTAATTTTAAACAACTTTCCAATTTACTTCCATTAACAAAATGTGCACAGTCTTTTTATATTTACACTTTTTGAGTCACCAGCTCCTACTGAGCATGTGCACGAATTCACAGCATATACATATATGCATTTGTGATTGGCTGATTGCTATCACATGGTACAGGGGGAGTGGAAATATACATAACTGAAATCTGTTGGAAAAAAAAATCTACAACTAATTTGAAATTCAGAGTAAATGCTTTTGTATTGTCTTGTTATCTTGCATTTGTTGTTTATGCAAATCTACTGGGTGCGATCCGATATCGATCGCAGTTTGCGGCGCAAGCGAGGGAACCGGCGTCGCCCGCAGTTTCAGCTCGCAACTCGAGCCATCCCATATAGGTCGCCGTCAGATGCTAACGTGCCGTAAGTCTCACAAACCAGCGATGTCCAGAAATCTGCGTAAGTACAAATTTCTGGCGTCGCCAGTGACTTGCGGCACGTTAGAAACTGCCGGCGCCTATAAAACCTGACTAAAGTTTAAAACACCCGCACTGTCTAACACGCCTCCCTAACATAGCCCGCACTGTCTAACACGCCTCCCTAACATAGCCCGCACTGTCTAACCCTCTATCCGCTATCCCCCCTCACTAGCCTAACAATAAAAAAGCTATTAACCCCTAAACCGCCGCTCCTTTACCCCGCCGCAACCTAATAAAGTTATTAACCCCTAAACCGCCGCTCCCGTACCCCGCCGCCAGCTATATATCTATAACCCCCTAAAGTGAGCCCCTAACACCGCCGCCATCTATATTAAAATTATTAACCCCTAATGTAAGCCCCTTACACCGCCGCCATCTCTATTAAAATGATTAACCCCTAATTTAATCTACCTACCCCGCCGCCAGCTATATTATCTATATTAACCCTAAGTATATTATAGTTAATATAGGTATTACATTATATATATTAACTATATTAACCCTAATTATATTAGGGTTAATATAGTTAATATAGTTACTATAGTATTTATATTAACTATATTAACTCTATCTAACCCTAACTAAATTTATATTAAATTAATCTAATTCATTTATAAACTAAAATATTCCTATTTAAATCTAAATACTTACCTATAAAATAAACCCTAAGATAGCTACAATATAATTAATAATTACATTGTAGCTATGTTAGGGTTAATATTTATTTTACAGGTAAATTGATAATTATTTTAACTAGGTATAATAGATATTAAATAGTTATTAACTATTTAATATCTACCTAGTTAAAATAATTACCCAATTACCTGTAAAATAAATCCTAACCTAAGTTACAAATACACCTACACTATCAATAAATTTAATAAACTACAAACATCTATCTAAAAATACAATTAAATTAACTAAACTAAATTACAAAAACAAACAAACACTAAATTACAAAAAATAAAAAAAAATTACAAGATATTTAAGCTAATTACACCTATTCTAAGCCCCCTAATAAAATAATAAACCCCCAAAATAAAAAAAATTCCCTGCCCTATTCTAAATTCAACAAATTTCAAAGCTCTTTACCTTACCAGCCCTTAAAAGGGCCTTTTGTGGAGCATGCCCCAAAGAATTCAGCTCTTTGCATACAACAAATACAATACCCCCCCCCATTACAACCCACCACCCACATACCCCTATTCTAAACCCACCCAAACCCCCCTTAAAAAAGCCTAACACTACCCCCCTGAAGATCTCCCTACCTTGTCTTCACCACACCGGGCCGAACTCCTGATCCGATCCGGGCGATGTCTTCCTCCAAGCGGCAAAGAAGAATTCTTCCTCCGGCGACGTCTTCCTCCAAGCGGCAGCAAAGTCTTCATTCTTCCGGCGGCATCTTCAATCTTCTTTCTTCGCTCCGCCGCCGCGGAGCATCCATCCCGGCCGACTGCTGAACTTGGAATGAGGTACCTTTAAATGACGTCATCCAAGATGGCGTCCGCCGAATTCCGATTGGCTGATAGGATTCTATCAGCCAATCGGAATTAAGTTAAAAAAATCTGATTGGCTGATTGAATCAGCCAATCAGATTCAAGTTCAATCCGATTGGCTGATCCAATCAGCCAATCAGATTGAGCTCGCATTCTATTGGCTGTTCCGATCAGCCAATAGAATGCGAGCTCAATCTGATTGGCTGATTGGATCAGCCAATCGGATTGAACTTGAATCTGATTGGCTGATTCAATCAGCCAATCAGATTTTTTTAACTTAATTCCGATTGGCTGATAGAATCCTATCAGCCAATCGGAATTCGGCGGACGCCATCTTGGATGACGTCATTTAAAGGTACCTCATTCCAAGTTCAGCAGTCGGCCGGGATGGATGCTCCGCGGCGGCGGAGCGAAGAAAGAAGATTGAAGATGCCGCCGGAAGAATGAAGACTTTGCTGCCGCTTGGAGGAAGACGTCGCCGGAGGAAGAATTCTTCTTTGCCGCTTGGAGGAAGACATCGCCCGGATCGGATCAGGAGTTCGGCCCGGTGTGGTGAAGACAAGGTAGGGAGATCTTCAGGGGGGTAGTGTTAGGCTTTTTTAAGGGGGGTTTGGGTGGGTTTAGAATAGGGGTATGTGGGTGGTGGGTTGTAATGGGGGGGGGGTGGTATTGTATTTGTTGTATGCAAAAGAGCTGAATTCTTTGGGGCATGCCCCACAAAAGGCCCTTTTAAGGGCTGGTAAGGTAAAGAGCTTTGAAATTTGTTGAATTTAGAATAGGGCAGGGAATTTTTTTTATTTTGGGGGTTTATTATTTTATTAGGGGGCTTAGAATAGGTGTAATTAGCTTAAATATCTTGTAATTTTTGTTTATTTTTTGTAATTTAGTGTTTGTTTTTTTTTGTAATTTAGTTTAGTTAATTTAATTGTATTTTTAGATAGATGTTTGTAGTTTATTAAATTTATTGATAGTGTAGGTGTATTTGTAACTTAGGTTAGGATTTATTTTACAGGTAATTGGGTAATTATTTTAACTAGGTAGATATTAAATAGTTAATAACTATTTAATATCTATTATACCTAGTTAAAATAATTAACAATTTACCTGTAAAATAAATATTAACCCTAACATAGCTACAATGTAATTATTAATTATATTGTAGCTATCTTAGGGTTTATTTTATAGGTAAGTATTTAGATTTAAATAGGAATATTTTAGTTTATAAATGAATTAGATTAATTTAATATAAATTTAGTTAGGGTTAGATAGAGTTAATATAGTTAATATAAATACTATAGTAACTATATTAACCCTAATATAATTAGGGTTAATATAGTTAATATATATAATGTAATACCTATATTAACTATAATATACTTAGGGTTAATATAGATAATATAGCTGGCGGCGGGGTAGGTAGATTAAATTAGGGGTTAATCATTTTAATAGAGATGGCGGCGGTGTAAGGGGCTTACATTAGGGGTTAATAATTTTTATATAGGTGGCGGCGGTGTAAGGGGTCAGATTAGGGGATAGATAAGGTAGATGGCGGCGGTTTTAGAGGCTCACAGTAGGATGTTAGTTTATGTAGATGGCGGCGGGGTCCGGGAGCGGCGGTTTAGGGGGTAATAACTTTATTAGGGATTTGGGGGGGGGGGGATCGCGGTTGACAGGGAGATAGACATTGCGCATGCGTTAGGTGTTAGGTTTATTTTAGCAGATCGCGGTTGACAGGGAGATAGACATTGCGCATGCGTTAGGTGTTAGGTTTATTTTCTAGTTAGTTTAGGGAGTTACGGGGCTCCAATAGTCAGCGTAAGGCTTCTTACGGCTGCTTTTTGTGGCGAGGTGAAAATGGAGTAAGTTTTCTCCATTTTCGCCACGTAAGTCCTTACGCTGCATATTGGATACCAAACTGCGCGGGTTTGGTATACCTGCCTATGGCCCAAAAAACTGCGGGCGACGGCAGAAATATACGGGCGTAACTTCTAGGTTACGCCGTATATGTGATACCAAATCCGCGCAAATATTGGCGTCGCCGGCTTTTGCGGGCGACGATTTATATCGGATCGACCCCCTACTGTGTTTACTGGTCCTTTAAGCTAGTTAGTTCCCTTCAAGAAAGGATACCAAAAGAATAAAGCAAAATTGATAATAGAAGTAAATTTGAAAAATAGTTACAATGGTATGCTTTATCTAAATCATGAAAGAAAAAAATTGGGTTTAATGTCCCTTTTAATAGAGTCCTTAAAACCTAAACTGAAAAAAAAAAAAAAAATGCTTTTCCACTCACTGGTACCAAGCAATATGTATACCCTGCCCTACATTGTTTGCTAACAATAATATTGTATACTCCATAAATATTTAACCAGATGTAACTTTATTGAAACAGAACCTGTGATCTGATATGGAATGTAAAACTGCACCAAACCTCAATCTCTTCTCCAAGACCACAGTTCAGGAGCAACAAGCTCGGAACCAAACACTCTTCTCTATTATCAGTGGACGAATTAAGAACACCTTGTTCCTCTTATCAGAAATACCCAGGTTGTATCTGGGCTGAAACCATGTCTCATGACACTAGTAGACACAAAAGGAAGGACAGATAAACGGACTGACAAGCTTCTCAGCCTGGGGACCTTACGGCAAGCAGGCAGGGGATACTGTACACCCCAGCTTGGATGTACTATTGCCTTGTGCAAAACCAACCCCTGTTCTCTGTCAATCACCCTGAACGAATGTGAGATTAAAGGGACAGTGTACACTAGAATTTTGTATTGTTTTATAAAATAGATAATCCCTTTATTACCCATTCCTCAGTTTTGCATAACCAACACAGTTATATTAATATATTTTTTACCTCTGTGATTACCTTGTTTCTAAGCTTCTTCTGACAGCCCCCTGATCACATGACATTTTATTTATTATCTATTGACCTGCATTTTAGCCAATTAGTGCAGTGCCTGCCACAAGCCACGGGCGTGATCACAATTTTATCTATATGGCTCACATAAACTAGCACTCCCCTGTTGTGAAAAGCAAATAAAAAAGCATGTGATAAGAGACGGCCTTCAAGGGCTTAGAAATTATCATATGAGCCTACCTAGGTTTAGCTTTCAACTAAGAATACCAACAGAACAAAGCACATGTGATGATAAAAGTAAATTGGAAAGTTGTTTAAAATGACATGCCCTATCTGAATCATGAAAGTTTAATTTTAACTAGACTGTCCCTTTATGAAGCTATCCCACGAGGCCTTCAAAGCAGCATTTACTACTAAGTACATGAAGCCCAAAGACTCTGTTTTTCCAACCCTGAAAATATTTAATCCACAGAAATGTTACACTTAAGAAAAGAAAGGAGAGATATAAGAGCTATGAAGGGATTACATATTATGCAGAAGAGAATCATATCTTGGAGAGACAGCTCTAAGAGCATAATACTATTCTCTGCACCTAGATGGTGACAGTTACAGGATAATGTGAGGATATTCTGCTTTACAAATTGTGCAGTGGATAAACTTGGATTTATATCTTCAACCTCTATCTCCAATCCCCCGTACATCCTCCTCCCTCCACACCTGCCGTAAGACTAACATATACACGTTACTATCAATAAGCTTGACAAACAAAAAGATACGATTTCTCAGTGCAGCAATGACTTACACTTTCTTCCAGAGCTTGGAATTTTTGACAAAAATATATAATTTGCCAGGTTATGTAGGATTCCCTTATTGACCCTGCAGCTCTATTTATTTGACCTCCGCAAGGGGGGGTTAAACGCATAGGTAATGTAATGCTCAGGAGCCACAGAGAGCTACTGATGCTGACCCAATCAGCAATACTAGCTGCATAAACCAGCTGTGCTACTATTGGGTCAACCACAGAGAACTGCTGGTCTAATTTGTTAGAGCATGTCGTTTTAAGACTATCAGCCTTGTACTACTTTAATCCCTTTGCAGAGGTTAAGCATAAACGCACTGTAACTCTCAGGACCCACAGAGAACTGCTGGTCTAATGTGTAAGAGCATGTCATACTATCAGCCTTGCACTACTTTATGCTTAACCTCTGCAAAGAAATTAAACGCACAAGTACCTCTCGGGACCCACTGAGAACAGGAGGTCCCTAGCAGAGACCGCTACTGATCCAATCAGCAGCACTAGTCGCACAACTCATCAGTGTAGCCAGTCAGTATTGCTGATTAAATCAGTGATCTGTAAGTCCCGAGAGGTAGCTCTAGTGTGTTTTTAACCCCTTTGCAGGGTTAAACACTCATTAGTGCAGGGTCAATAGTCTTAAATTGCATTCTCTAACAAATTGGAGCATGTAACTTTTCTGACTATTATGGCTCTATAACCCCGACAAAGGTTTGTTTAGTGTCAAAATGACAAACTCTTATGAACGAGACCATGCATGTTTTCACTATAATGGCTGTTTAAGGAATTCTTCTGGAATTGCCCACTAGTCGGTGTATTTAATATACAAATATGTTATGCTACATAGAGTAGAAAGATGATTTTAGGTCGGCTGTATGAATATTAAACAGAACTATTCAAACATTATGACACAATTTAACACAAAACAATCTCATTTACTGTAAAATCTTAAACGAGACATACAATGATAAAACAATAAAAACAATATTTTCCCTAAGAAGATGAAAATTGCAGCAATAGCAGAGCTTCCTGCAAATCACGCCCCAGCCTGTCTGCACTACACAATCTATTACAAGGCCACGCCTCCACCCCAGGTCCTGCCTTGAAACGGACTGTAGAGTCAAGTCCAGCTGCTTGTGAGTTGTAGTCAGTGGTCATGTGTATAGTCAGAGTTGTTCACTGCTGCAGACCAATCAGATGGCATACTGCCTGCCTCACAGGATAAACAGAACTCACACCTGGTGCTCTGTTTTCAGAACTCCCAACTGCCCCTATTTGAGAGTGATAGTCCCTAAATCTGATCTCTGTCCCAATGAGGACAGCCATATGTCCCTATTTGCAGAATTCCCATTATCCCCGCCCAAAGACCACCCAGACACACCCACCGAACAACCAGACATGCCACTGTCATGCCCGCTATCCTCCTGAACCACCACCCCGTTATGGACCTGCCCACAAAACAGTGATGGTCCTCCTCAACCTCCTGACTCCCTAATACTTAACACTAATGTTGGCAGGTAGGTGTTTGCCTTAAGCTCTGCTCTGTTTTCTATTTAGCCTATGGGATGTACAGCACAACTAACTGACTGTACTGCCCAGGAGCCTAAAAGTGCAAAAATGGCTCACTATAGGGGGCTGGCACTGAGCAACAGAAAGTAGCACCTGAGGGAATGAAAAAATCCCAGGAGAGAATTTAGAAGGTCTCAGGATAAGCATTAAAAGGACACAGTATACAAAACATTTCTTTCTTCATATAAAGGAGGATTTAAACATGCTGGCTATTAACCCAACATACCGGTATTAATTGTACAGTTTCAACTTGCGCATTATCAGGAAGTACCTGAGCCTTAGCAGGAAGTATCTATCGCCAATGAGCATAAACAGGAAGTACCTATCAGTAGTAGGGAGTGCTATTCAGTCAATGTGCATTAGTTGTTTCATTTTATATTTCATTTTTCTTTAAAGTTTTTATTGAATTTTATTTTTTAAAAGCTTTTTTTTTTTTTTTTTTTTTATATATTTATTTATAAATCCAGCAGTTTACAAAAATGCAAAAACAAATCTGACAAAACAAAATTTTATCAAAATTGCGCCACGCAGGGCCAAAACTCATCTGATAAAACAATTAACACAGTCATCCTGTGTATCTGCATGCTAACAATTTGCCTTAGTCAAAGGTATGCATACTGCTGGAGTTTTTTTTTTTTTTATGTTGCTCAACCAATTCAGCAAAAAAAAAGAGAAACATAAACATAAATAAAACAAACATTTGAACTGACAACCAGTTCATAATACACATCGTGAAAAGAAGAGAAAAAAAAAAAAAAAAATAAATTATATAATTATTTATATAAGACCCAAGAAACTACAACTATATATCGTTCTGGAGGTGGAGACTAGCCCACGAACGACCTTGTTTAAGCACATTAAGCCTAGCTGCGTGGTTCTATCCAATACTATATCTCTCACGGGGGTATGAAACCTGCTTTATGCAAAGATTTCAAAATATCTGCTTGTATCACCGGTGGTTGTAATTTAATAATGTCTACCCATTTTATGTAAAAATCTCTAACTTGGGTTTCTTTGTTTGGCTCTAGGTTCAATAGTTCTATAATTAATTGGACAGTCATTTTTTGGACAAAGTCCGCTAGACTCGGGTATTTTTTAGCTTTCCAGTGCCGGAAAATTAAGTTCCTGGCAATTTGTATTGCCGATATTAATAAGGCATACTCTCCTTTTACATATTTATTATCAAGAATAAAGAAAATTATACTTATAGGTGTAAAAACCACCCTTTGACTCAGGAACCTATTCAGCCAAAACTCTATTTTCTTCCAGAACTGATATATCCGCGGGCAACACCATAAACAATGAACAATATCTGCCCTGGGCTCATAGCAGTGAAAGCTTTTACTTCACTAATTTTGGAAAAAAATATCAAAGTTTTGATGCTGCGCTTTCATATGGATAACAGAAAATGTTTACGTACAGTGTCCCTTTAACCTGCTGGTACTGCAGTGCTTGTAAAGCATTGCAGTAAAAATGTACGCACTGTTGTCCGTTTAACATTTATTCTATCGAAAAGTTCATATGACAGAACACATGTCAAGGGGAACATTCTCTATACTATTTGAAGCTCACCCATCCTTACCTACAATATCTTACAATTAAAAAAATTGCATCAGTCAGCTTTCTTTTGATTTTTTCCCCCAACAGACTGCAGGAGGAGGTGGAGGAAACTCGTATATACATATTGTACATATTTTGTGCCAAACTCGCCATTTATTTTTTTGCCAAGTAAAATAAACATAATCAGCTATTTTTCACAAGAACTTGATTTCTCAAGACCTGTGCAGGCTGTTATTTTAAAAATAACCATTCCCCAGGTGCAGAGGGCCCGAAATACACAACAAACGTGTGAAACATTTTACACAAATAGCATTAACGATTAAAGGTTGTTTTAAAGAGAAAGCTCCATCGTGCTTGATTATTTTTATCATTTAAAAATGCCATGCACATACTGTGCACTGTAAAATCTATTTTAATGGTTGTTTTCTTTTTTTTTTAATCTGCCCACAATGTTTTTAAAGAACAATACATTTAAGTTTGAAAATTATGGTTTTGAATATGCACTATGCAAACTTCACAAGCCTAACACTGATACATATCTGTCTATATGATAGGTAGCAAACTACATAAGCATTGTCTTCTCTAGTAATTGGCCCAAATAAGGCAAGAGGTGGGTTGGGTTTGGCCATGGAAAAACAACTGCAGCAAACAGGGTGTTAATGTATTCAAACAAATTTCATCCTTTCATAGTATGTTAATTAATTTCCAGAATGTATAACAATCTAATTACAAGGTATTTACTGTCCCTTTAATGGTCTTTAAACGCACTCATCACACAAAGTCTTTACAAATGCATCACAATTCATGTGGTACAAACTACAAAGTGCATAATAATAATATAGTTTTCTGTAGTTTTTTTTTAAGTTCAAACTGATTCTAGTCTACTAGAAAACTTCACAATAATTATAAAATGTCAAATGTGTTAGCAGCACAATAACACCGCTATACCATTCAGGGTCGGCTCCAGAACGAATTAAATGGGGGGGCATTTTTTTTTCACGAGGGGGCACGCATTTAAAAAGCATGTATGAGAGTCAAAATAAGAGCAGACCTACTGTGGCAGTCCAGGGGTTACATTTATCAGATCTCTGGCTGTGCAGCAGTTAGATTTGTTTATATTTCTGGAAGTGCAGCGGTTACATGTGTCATATCTCAAGGAGTATAGGGGTTACATTTATAAGATGTCTGGCAGTGCCACAGCAGTTACATTTACCAGATTTATGGCAGTGCAGGGGTTACATTTGTCATATCTCAGGAATGTCTCCCACATATGACACAGCCAGTGGACACTGTTTGCATGTGTAGCTCTACCAAGGACCCTACTAATGATCAAATAAGCTTTTACGTGACAATAAGTTTGAGTGCCAAGCAGTACATTACTTGTACAGATATTATTAATGATATTTACACACACACAGTATATACAGTATGTATATACACACAAATTATATATATATATATATACATACACACACACAGATATATATATATATATATACACATACACAGTATATATATATGTGTATATATATATATATATACACACACACACACATACACATGGTATATATACACACACACACACACATATATATATATATATATATATATATATATATATATATATATATATATATGCACACACACAAACAATATATATATATATACACACAGTGTGTGTATTGTGTGTATGTATGTGTGTGTGTGGGTGTATATATATATATATATATATATATATATATATATATATATATATATATATATATATATAATAAAACAACCTTGGGGACAAATAGATGTTTTGAAACATGTAAATAATAAACATAAGGCTATTTCACTCATTGTCCCACAGCTACATTGGAAGTGGGTGTATTTGAGCACCTATAATTTGACACACATTTTACACTGATCAATGCAGATAAAGCAGGCACAATGCACACTTGTTTTGTGTGACCTGCAGTGGGGAAACCAAGGAATTCTCAATTTGCTTCTTTATCTGTGGCTGCCAGGATATAAAGCACAATAGGGAAGGGATACTACTCTCACACACACATTGGTTATACGGCTGTGTTTTCACAAAATTACTTCTGCCTTCCCTCTCACTGACTGTTAGCTTCTCCCAGCACTTCCTGCAGAGGTCTGATGATGTCATCATCTCACTTCAGCTCTGTAGTAAGTGGGCTAGCAGAAGGAGGGGCATTGCAAGCCCTAGTTTAACTGTTAGAGCACCAGCAGTGAAATGCAACTTTATTTGTTATCTGGTTGTAAATAGAGGAGAGTAAAGAGATTATCTGGGCCCTCCAGTGGCGGATCTCCAGGGTCCAGTGGCTGCAAATGGTTGATGCGACATTTGGGACCCTGCACGTTCCGTCACTTTTAAAATGTAAAAAAAAATATTTTTTTTTTTAAAATCACTTCTTTTGCCCTGGGGGCACAGCATTCAATTTGGGGGGGGGGGGGCATTGCCCCCCAATGCCCCCCCTTAGAGCCGACCCTGCCATGCATGGCGCAATTAAACAGCAGTAATTCAATTAATCAGAAACAGTTTTCAGCATGACCTTTCAGACTTTCAAAATTTAAGTTAGGCAGCAATTATTCCAAGCAATAGTGCAATAAGGGCTCGATTTGTCAAACCCTTCTTCTCCCTAAATCCATTAAAACTTGGTAATCAAATGTTATTTCCGATTTTCAAATGTTACTTTCGTTTCCGAATGTTCATAATAAGATCAAATATGCACATTCGAAATTTTTAGTGTAACATTTGATTTTGCAAATACTATTCAGAAGTTCAATAGTTCACGTGGTAGGGAATTTAGTAAATTGATACAAATATATCAATTGGAATGTTTCTATTTAGAATATTGCATAATTTGAATTAGAAATACTATTACATATATAGAGATTTGACATTTTTAATTAGACTATTGCATAATTTGAATCAAATTATTTTTTAGAAAAAATTTAAATGAATATTACATTTAAAGAATATACACTATTACATTAAACCAATGTTTCAATGTTGTACCAACATTCAAAATGAATGAACGACTGTTAAAATTATTTTTTATTTTTTTAAAGTTGTTAAACATTCGCTTATGCAGAAGACATAACAGGAAAGTGAGTTGTTGCAAAATACAGAAGTTTACATTTTTACTTTATTCAACCTAATAGCCAGCTGGTATATTGAGGAGACAAAGTTTTAGGATCCAGAAAATGTGTATGCATAGAATAACATACAAAATGTTAGTAGCCAGGAGTACAATTCTAGATTTTGTGACATCACTTTTGTCATCTCACCATAAACCCTAGAAATAATATACTAATAATATATACTGTATCTATCAGTCCATCATTCTATCTATCTATCTATCTATCGATCTATCTATCTGTCTATCAAGTGTTTTCCCCCCCCCACTATTTCTTTAAATCAGAGCTTATTTATATACTAACAACCTTAGTCTTTCTTCCAAAAACCTGTGCGTCTGTCTCTGCAATATCATTGCTGGTGGTGGTCAACCACTGTTTTAAATTTCCATGTATCCCATTCTCAACCACTTGTAGGGTCAGCTTAAGCATACAAAGGCATCAAGATGGTTAAACGTGTAATCCCCTCCCCTCTCCCACAGCATAAAACAGCAGCAGAGCGGCAAGAAGGAAAGGGATGTCTGAATCATTAATAGCAGAACTGCTGCTTAAGAGGAGCTGTGTTCATTAAGTAAAGAGCAGCAATTATGCTAATTGTTCCGTCGGCCGGAGGAGGTTGGCTGGAGGATGGGGGTATAACTTTAGAATTGGATTCCATTAATATCGCACAACTAATGGCATGAGATGAATCTACTGAGTATCAATGAGAAAGTATATGTGTGACGACATTAGCTGGGACACATAATTTGCATTTAGAGCTGTATAAAAAGCTTTGTGTAAAAGACATATATGTGTAGTGTATAAAATTACAATGGTATTAAGCCCCAAATACTCCCAGGAACAGAACTATAAAAAATTGACAGATCAATGCCTACATCATATAAACTGAACAAAGATCAAATTGATGGTCGACAGTCAAGTAAATACACAGCATACATCTGCTCTAGACTTTTGTTACTACTGCTGTGTTGAGTCATATATACCTGCATATCCAAAAGTGTACATTTAAAGAAGCATTGGAGCATTTGTGGAAAAATGTGGGTGCAGCGGATGCCTGGAGAACGCTACCTACCGGAATGCATAGTGCCTACTGTACAGTTTGGTGGAGGAGTGATAACGGTCTGGGGCTGTTTTTCAGGGTTTGGGCTAGGCCCCTTAGTTCTAGTGAAGGGTCATGTTAATGCTACAGGATACAAAGTCATTTTAGACACTTGGGTGCTTTCAACTTTGTGGCAACAGTTTGAGGAAGGTCCTTTCCTGCCAAGTATGACTGTGTTCCTGTACATAAAGTGAGGTCCATGAAGACATGGTTTGACAAGTTTGGTGTGGAGGAACTCGAGTCGTTTTGCACAGTACCCTGACCTACACCCCTTTGAACACCTTTAGAATGAAATGGAACACCGATACTGATCCAGACCTTCTAGTCAAATTTAAGTGGCTAACCTCAAAAATGTTCTTTTGGCTGAATAGGCACAAATTACACACAGAGAAACTACAAAATTCTGTGGAAAGCCTTCATAGAAGAGAGGTAGCTGTTAAAGATACAAAGGGGGAGGAGACAACTCAATATAAATGCTCATAGTTTTGGAATGAGTTGTCCAACAACCCTTATATAGGTGTCATGGTCAGATGTCTGCATATTTCTGGTCATAAAGAAGTAGTTCTTTATTGGTCCCTAGAACTCATGTACATCTCACTCCTAATAAATATGTCAACCACTAGATTTAGTGACAATTCAAACAGCAAAAAATATAATCAATTACTTTATGAAATCGGCTACTATATTATTCAATGGCCCTAGCATAGAACCCATGTTTATCATCAATACTGTTGTGAACAGTTCTCGAAAAACATGAGGTAGTTCTACAACTATTCGAGAATCAGCTTCACGTTACAATTAAAAAAAAAAAAAGGAAAAATTTTGCTCAATGGAAATCTTTTAATTTTTCAGTGAATTTATGGATGTGACACAAATTGTATGTCTTGTTGGCATCTTAAAGGGACACTGAACCCACATATTTTCTTTCGTGATTCAGATAGAGCATGCAATTTTAAGCAACTTTCTAATTTACTCATTATCAATTTTTCTTCGTTCTCTTGCTATCTTTATTTGAAAAAGAAGGCATCTAAGCTTTTTTTGGTTCAGTACTCTGGACAGCACTTTTTTTTTTTTTTTTTTTTTTTATAGGTGGATGAATTTATCTACCAAATCAGCAAGAACAACCCAGGTTGTTCACCAAAAATAGTCCGGCATCTAAACTTACATTCTTGCATTTCAAATAAAGATACCAAGAGAATGAAGAAAATTTGATAATAGGAGTAAATTAGAAAGTTGCTTAAAATGTCATGCTCTATCTGAATCAATAAAGAAAAAATTGGGTTCAGTGTCCCTTTAACATAAAATACAGAAATGTTAAATCAGATATAGTTAGGCACTTCCCAAAGTTCAAGGGGTCTCCACTCATAACTGGATAAAAACAGAAAGATTCTTTTTTAAAATACGACCCTTTCTGAACCCAAAAAAATAAAATCTATTTACTAAAAATCATTGTTCCAACTAATACGTTTTACATATATTTGGTCCCTTCTACTCTAATTATTTCATATACTTCAAAGTGTACACTTACTTTTCAGTCTAACATGGTTTCTTTGAAAAGCCCTTGTAAAAGTAATCAAATGAAAACTTAAACTAAAGATGAGTTTCTGCTGCCGCTGCCCGTGTGGTTTATGGACAAATTGATTTTGCATTTTAAAGTTGTGCGCTCTTACAGCCTCAGAATTAAAATCCAGCCATGGGTAAAATATTTGTTTGACACCTGGACTCCAATCACACAGCCAGTTAAACTCCCCAACAGTGGTTTATAAAGTCACAGAGAAAGTAATTGCAAGCGGACACATTAAACAATTAACCCTTAAGTCGATAAGCAATGTGGGCTTTATAATGTGATGCTCTACCTCAAAACATAGAGACAGTGACATGTAGGAACTATATCTGGAATAAGAGAGCTGAAAAAGCTACTCATCATAATGTGATCCAACAGTACATTTCCTCTCTTTTAAATGTTCTATAAAATATATTTTTTTTTTTTTATCACTTGGATTAAACACTCATTTGAAAGATGCTGGCTAGAGGTCATCTTTTTAGAAACAGATAAGAATAAACACTATCTGAGTTATTTTAGGTAACGTTGTGCACAAACAGCTAAGATACATTTTACAAACCTTTTTTCAAATGTGCTTTGTTCTCTTGGTATCCCTTGTTGAAAAAGAATACGCACATATCCTACACTAGTGGGGGCTAGTACCTGCACACATTTGTCTCTTGTGATTGGCTAACTAGATGTGTTCAGCTGCCAGTAGCACAATGCTGTTCCTTCAGCAAAGGATAACAAGATAATGAAGCAAATTTAATAGTAAATTGTAAAGTTGTTTAAAATTGTATGTTCTATCCAAATCAGGAAAGAAAATTTGGGGGGTTCCTGTCCCTTTAAATGGATATAGTACTCAAACATTTTCTAGCACATATATGAAACAGTATCATTTTAACATTAATTTATTGGCCTGAAAAAAAAAGCTAGAGACTTAAAACTCAAAATGAAACATTCATGGTTCCGAAAGAGCAGCGTCCAATTTAAAGCGACCTTTCAATTTACTTTTATTATCAAATGTACTTGTTTTTTTGTATCATTTGTTGAAAATCATACCTAGGTAGTCTCAGAACAGCAATGCACAACTGGGAGCTAGCTGATATATGTTATATGCTTGTTACCGGCTGATTAGGTTTGCTTAGCTATGTCTCAGTAGTATTTTTCTGCTCTGGACCTGACTTTAGAGGGATATGAAACCAAACATTTTATTTTATGATTCGGATAGAGCATGTGATTTTAAATAACTTTCAAATTTACAACTATTATCAAATTTGCATAATTGTCTGTGTATCCTTAGTTGAAGAAGCAGCTATGACCTACTGGGATCTAGCTGAACAAACCAGTGAAAAGAGTCATTTATGTGTAGCCACCAATCAACAGCTATCTCTCAGTAATGCATTACTGCTCCTGAGTCTACCTAGGTATGCTTTTCAACTAAGGATACCAAGATAATGAAGAATGACTAAATCATGAAAGAACATTTTGGGGTTTCATGTTCTTTTAACAATGTGTTTAAACCTTGCAAAGCTATATGCAAACAATCTATTAGGTACATATAGAGCGCAAACTAATCACCCGTGAGGGTCTCAAGACGCTAAACAACAATAGTGCTCGGATACATCAGGACATGCAGAATGTAAGCTGAGGCATTGGCTGATGTATACTCTACTCATCTTTTACTGCATGAGCAAATGAGCTGAGTGAGGATTTTGGAAGCGATGCCAAGCTTGTATGTCAGTGGTTTGTTTAGGAGAGTTTGTAATATTTATGGAATGTTGGGAAGAGAAGTTATTAACAATAATCAAAAACCTGATATTAGATAATATAATGGTAAACTTAACATTTCTCTTGACATTTGTTTTATCATTTAAAGGGACATAAATGTCAAAATAAATCTTTCATGATTTAGACAGAGCATGTAAATTAAAGACACAATTAAATTTACTTTGATCATCAAATTTACTTTGTTTTCTTGATATCCTTAATTGAAAAGCATATGTAAATATCCTCGGCGGCAGCAATGCACTACTGGGAGCAATTTGGTGATTGGTACACATATATGTCTATTGTCATTAGCTAACCTCATGTGTTCAGCTAGTTTCCAGTAGTGCATTGCTACTCTGTAACTGACTTTACCTATGTGTTTAACCCCATTTGTAGGAGATAAACACATAGTTATATGCAAGCAATAGATCAATAACAAAATGCTCTATCATATTAGAGCATATACTTTTGAACTTTTATGTCCTTTTAAACAGAACAAATATTATACGGTATTTTGCTTTTTTGAATGTATTGTTTTGATAAACATGATACCCAAATACTGACGCACATTAGTAAAAAGCTGACTAGAAAATATCACATGGAAATCTCTATGTAAAAGCTGAGATATTTTATCTCAAAATTTTCCTCAGTAATCCCATCCTATAGTAAAGGGTCTTTAAAGGGATATAAAATACATTTTTTTTTTCATGATTCAGATAGAGCATACAATTTAAACCAACTTTCCAATTTACTCCTATTATACATTTTTCTTTGTTCTTTTGGTATCTTTTTTTTAAAGCAGGAATGTAAGCTTAGGAGCCAACCTATCTTTTGTTCAGCAGCCTGAGTAGCTCTTACTGATTGGTGGCTAAATGGCTAAAAGAAAAATGTATAATAGGAGTAAATTAGAAAGTTGCCTAAAATTGTATGCACTATCTGAATCATGAAAAAAAAAAAAATGTTTTTCATATCTCTTTAAGCAACTAATCAGGATGCTAGTCCCAGGACTTGCAAGGGAGTGTGCATCATCTGTCATGTGAATGCACAGTCACTTTATTTTCCTCCACTGTATAAGGAAGTTTACTATGAAATCTCACACTATTATGGTCAAATCTAACAAGAGCACTATAAAGCAAAGTGTGAACTCAGCACTGATGATGCTGAGTGGCTGTTTTTTACCTTGCAGATGACAGTGAAAAAGAGTAGTTGAATAATAGCTGCTCACAGAGCACATACTCAGAAGTATATTGTAAAAATACTTCTATTTCAAAATTAAATGCACCAATGCAAATTTATTTTTTAGCTTTTCTATCCCTTTAATGTCCATGAGAATCAATATTTGAATGTTCCATGCACTCTTTCAAGTGACTATTCCTTATATTAAGTGCCACATTCAACACTGCAAAGTCTATCAATTGCTTAAAATAATAAATGTCAAAATGTTCATCAAACACTTAGTATTGGCTTGCCAGTAACAAACGCTAAATTGTAATTTAACATCATGATTGCCAGTAAGTCAAACATAGCAGTTTGGAGTAGCAGGTGAGAGAGTGACGTGAGGACAGAAAGCAATTTGATGAAGTGTGGTATAGTCTACAGAATGAAAGGTTTGTGGTATCTGACGTTAAGACATTTATATGGATTTAGGAGGTGTGAGAAGATTAGTAACAGGCATAAGACAGAGAACAGAAATCCAGCGAAAGCCTCATTTGTAGGATTAATGAAGAAAGCATTGATCAAGGTACAGAAATGAAAAACAGAATTTATGTTTACCTGATAAATTACTTTCTCCAACGGTGTGTCCGGTCCACGGCGTCATCCTTACTTGTGGGATATTCTCTTCCCCAACAGGAAATGGCAAAGAGCCCAGCAAAGCTGGTCACATGATCCCTCCTAGGCTCCGCCTACCCCAGTCATTCGACCGACGTTAAGGAGGAATATTTGCATAGGAGAAACCATATGATACCGTGGTGACTGTAGTTAAAGAAAATAAATTATCAGACCTGATTAAAAAACCAGGGCGGGCCGTGGACCGGACACACCGTTGGAGAAAGTAATTTATCAGGTAAACATAAATTCTGTTTTCTCCAACATAGGTGTGTCCGGTCCACGGCGTCATCCTTACTTGTGGGAACCAATACCAAAGCTTTAGGACACGGATGAAGGGAGGGAGCAAATCAGGTCACCTAAATGGAAGGCACCACGGCTTGCAAACCTTTCTCCCAAAAATAGCCTCAGAAGAAGCAAAAGTATCAAACTTGTAAAATTTGGTAAAAGTGTGCAGTGAAGACCAAGTCGCTGCCCTACATATCTGATCAACAGAAGCCTCGTTCTTGAAGGCCCATGTGGAAGCCACAGCCCTAGTGGAATGAGCTGTGATTCTTTCGGGAGGCTGCCGTCCGGCAGTCTCGTAAGCCAATCTGATGATGCTTTTAATCCAAAAAGAGAGAGAGGTAGAAGTTGCTTTTTGACCTCTCCTTTTACCAGAATAAACAACAAACAAGGAAGATGTTTGTCTAAAATCCTTTGTAGCATCTAAATAGAATTTTAGAGCGCGAACAACATCCAAATTGTGCAACAAACGTTCCTTCTTAGAAACTGGTTTCGGACACAGAGAAGGTACGATAATCTCCTGGTTAATGTTTTTGTTAGAAACAACTTTTGGAAGAAAACCAGGTTTAGTACGTAAAACCACCTTATCTGCATGGAACACCAGATAAGGAGGAGAACACTGCAGAGCAGATAATTCTGAAACTCTTCTAGCAGAAGAGATTGCAACTAAAAACAAAACTTTCCAAGATAATAACTTAATATCAACGGAATGTAAGGGTTCAAACGGAACCCCCTGAAGAACTGAAAGAACTAAATTGAGACTCCAAGGAGGAGTCAAAGGTTTGTAAACAGGCTTAATTCTAACCAGAGCCTGAACAAAGGCTTGAACATCTGGCACAGCTGCCAGCTTTTTGTGAAGTAACACAGACAAGGCAGAAATCTGTCCCTTCAGGGAACTTGCAGATAATCCTTTTTCCAATCCTTCTTGAAGGAAGGATAGAATCTTAGGAATCTTAACCTTGTCCCAAGGGAATCCTTTAGATTCACACCAACAGATATATTTTTTCCAAATTTTGTGGTAAATCTTTCTAGTTACAGGCTTTCTGGCCTGAACAAGAGTATCGATAACAGAATCTGAGAACCCTCGCTTCGATAAGATCAAGCGTTCAATCTCCAAGCAGTCAGCTGGAGTGAAACCAGGTTCGGATGTTCGAACGGACCCTGAACAAGAAGGTCTCGTCTCAAAGGTAGCTTCCAAGGTGGAGCCGATGACATATTCACCAGATCTGCATACCAAGTCCTGCGTGGCCACGCAGGAGCTATCAAGATCACCGACGCCCTCTCCTGATTGATCCTGGCTACCAGCCTGGGGATGAGAGGGAACGGCGGGAACACATAAGCTAGTTTGAAGGTCCAAGGTGCTACTAGTGCATCCACTAGAGCCGCCTTGGGATCCCTGGATCTGGACCCGTAGCAAGGAACTTTGAAGTTCTGACGAGAGGCCATCAGATCCATGTCTGGAATGCCCCACAGCTGAGTGACTTGGGCAAAGATTTCCGGATGGAGTTCCCACTCCCCCGGATGCAATGTTTGACGACTCAGAAAATCCGCTTCCCAATTTTCCACTCCTGGGATGTGGATAGCGGACAGGTGGCAGGAGTGAGACTCCGCCCATAGAATGATTTTGGTCACTTCTTCCATCGCTAGGGAACTCCTTGTTCCCCCCTGATGGTTGATGTACGCAACAGTTGTCATGTTGTCTGATTGAAACCGTATGAACTTGGCCCTCGCTAGCTGAGGCCAAGCCTTGAGAGCATTGAATATCGCTCTCAGTTCCAGAATATTTATCGGTAGAAGAGATTCTTCCCGAGACCAAAGACCCTGAGCTTTCAGGGATCCCCAGACCGCGCCCCAGCCCATCAGACTGGCGTCGGTCGTGACAATGACCCACTCTGGTCTGCGGAATGTCATCCCTCGTGACAGGTTGTCCAGGGACAGCCACCAACGGAGTGAGTCTCTGGTCCTCTGATTTACTTGTATCTTCGGAGACAAGTCTGTATAATCCCCATTCCACTGACTGAGCATGCACAGTTGTAATGGTCTTAGATGAATGCGCGCAAAAGGAACTATGTCCATAGCCGCTACCATCAACCCGATCACTTCCATGCACTGAGCTATGGAAGGAAGAGGAACGGAATGAAGTATCCGACAAGAGTCTAGAAGCTTTGTTTTTCTGGCCTCTGTCAGAAATATCCTCATTTCTAAGGAGTCTATTATTGTTCCCAAGAAGGGAACCCTTGTTGACGGAGATAGAGAACTCTTTTCCACGTTCACTTTCCATCCGTGAGATCTGAGAAAGGCCAGGACGATGTCCGTGTGAGCCTTTGCTTGAGGAAGGGACGACGCTTGAATCAGAATGTCGTCCAAGTAAGGTACTACAGCAATGCCCCTTGGTCGTAGCACAGCTAGAAGGGACCCTAGTACCTTTGTGAAAATCCTTGGAGCAGTGGCTAATCCGAAAGGAAGCGCCACGAACTGGTAATGCTTGTCCAGGAATGCGAACCTTAGGAACCGATGATGTTCCTTGTGGATAGGAATATGTAGATACGCATCCTTTAAATCCACCGTGGTCATGAATTGACCTTCCTGGATGGAAGGAAGAATAGTTCGAATGGTTTCCATCTTGAACGATGGAACCTTGAGAAACTTGTTTAAGATCTTGAGATCTAAGATTGGTCTGAACGTTCCCTCTTTTTTGGGAACTATGAACAGATTGGAGTAGAACCCCATCCCTTGTTCTCTTAATGGAACAGGATGAATCACTCCCATTTTTAACAGGTCTTCTACACAATGTAAGAATGCCTGTCTTTTTATGTGGTCTGAAGACAACTGAGACCTGTGGAACCTCCCCCTTGGGGGAAGTCCCTTGAATTCCAGAAGATAACCTTGGGAGACTATTTCTAGCGCCCAAGGATCCAGAACATCTCTTGCCCAAGCCTGAGCGAAGAGAGAGAGTCTGCCCCCCACCAGATCCGGTCCCGGATCGGGGGCCAACATTTCATGCAGTCTTGGTAGCAGTGGCAGGTTTCTTGGCCTGCTTTCCCTTGTTCCAGCCTTGCATTGGTCTCCAAGCTGGCTTGGCTTGAGAAGTATTACCCTCTTGCTTAGAGGACGTAGCACCTCGGGCTGGTCCGTTTCTACGAAAGGGACGAAAATTAGGTTTATTTTTTGCCTTGAAAGGCCGATCCTGAGGAAGGGCGTGGCCCTTACCCCCAGTGATATCAGAGATAATCTCTTTCAAGTCAGGGCCAAACAGCGTTTTCCCCTTGAAAGGAATGTTAAGTAGCTTGTTCTTGGAAGACGCATCAGCCGACCAAGATTTCAACCAAAGCGCTCTGCGCGCCACAATAGCAACCCCAGAATTCTTAGCCGCTAACCTAGCCAATTGCAAAGTGGCGTCTAGGGTGAAGGAATTAGCCAATTTGAGAGCATTGATTCTGTCCATAATCTCCTCATAAGGAGGAGAATCACTATCGACCGCCTTTATCAGCTCATCGAACCAGAAACATGCGGCTGTAGCGACAGGGACAATGCATGCAATTGGTTGTAGAAGGTAACCCTGCTGAACAAACATCTTTTTAAGCAAACCTTCTAATTTTTTATCCATAGGATCTTTGAAAGCACAACTATCCTCTATGGGTATAGTGGTGCGTTTGTTTAAAGTGGAAACCGCTCCCTCGACCTTGGGGACTGTCTGCCATAAGTCCTTTCTGGGGTCGACCAAAGGAAACAATTTTTTAAATATGGGGGGAGGGACGAAAGGAATACCGGGCCTTTCCCATTCTTTATTAACAATGTCCGCCACCCGCTTGGGTATAGGAAAAGCTTCTGGGAGCCCCGGCACCTCTAGGAACTTGTCCATTTTACATAGCTTCTCTGGGATGACCAACTTGTCACAATCATCCAGAGTGGATAATACCTCCTTAAGCAGAATGCGGAGATGTTCCAACTTAAATTTAAATGCAATCACATCAAGTTCAGCCTGTTGAGAAATGTTCCCTGAATCAGTAATTTCTCCCTCAGACAAAACCTCCCTGGCCCCATCAGACTGGGTTAGGGGCCCTTCAGAGATATTAGTATCAGCGTTGCCATGCTCTTCAGTATCTAAAACAGAGCAGCCGCGCTTACGCTGACAAGTGTTCATTCTGGCTAAAATGTTTTTGACAGAATTATCCATTACAGCCGTTAATTGTTGCATAGTAAGGAGTATTGGCGCGCTAGATGTACTAGGGGCCTCCTGAGTGGGCAAGACTCGTGTAGACGAAGGAGGGAATGATGCAGTACCATGCTTACTCCCCTCACTTGAGGAATCATCTTGGGCATCATTGTCATTATCACATAAATCACATTTATTTAAATGAATAGGAATTCTGGCTTCCCCACATTCAGAACACAGTCTATCTGGTAGTTCAGACATGTTAAACAGGCATAAACTTGATAACAAAGTACAAAAAACGTTTTAAAATAAAACCGTTACTGTCACTTTAAATTTTAAACTGAACACACTTTATTACTGCAATTGCGAAAAAACATGAAGGAATTGTACAAAATTCACCAATTTTTCACCACAGTGTCTTAAAGCCTTAAAAGTATTGCACACCAAATTTGGAAGCTTTAACCCTTAAAATAACGGAACCGGAGCCGTTTTAAACTTTAACCCCTTTACAGTCCCTGGTATCTGCTTTGCTGAGACCCAACCAAGCCCAAAGGGGAATACGATACCAAATGATGCCTTCAGAAAGTCTTTTCTAAGTATCAGAGCTCCTCACACATGCGACTGCATGCCATGCCTCTCAAAAACAAGTGCGCCACACCGGCGCGAAAATGAGGCTCTGCTTATGCTTTGGGAAAGTCCCTAAGTAATAAGGTGTCTAATACAGTGCCTGCCGATATTCTTATATCAAAATACCCAGATAAAATGATTCCTCAAGGCTAAATATGTGTTAATAATGAATCGATTTAGCCCAGAAAAGTCTACAGTCTTAATAAGCCCTTGTGAAGCCCTTATTTATGATCGTAATAAACATGGCTTACCGGATCCCATAGGGAAAATGACAGCTTCCAGCATTACATCGTCTTGTTAGAATTTGTCATACCTCAAGCAGCAAGAGACTGCATACTGTTCCCCCAACTGAAGTTAGTAGCTCTCAACAGTCCTGTGTGGAACAGCCATGGATTTTAGTTACGGTTGCTAAAATCATTTTCCTCATACAAACAGAAATCTTCATCTCTTTTCTGTTTCTGAGTAAATAGTACATACCAGCACTATTTCAAAATAACAAACTCTTGATTGAATAATAAAAACTACAGTTAAACACTAAAAAACTCTAAGCCATCTCCGTGGAGATGTTGCCTGTACAACGGCAAAGAGAATGACTGGGGTAGGCGGAGCCTAGGAGGGATCATGTGACCAGCTTTGCTGGGCTCTTTGCCATTTCCTGTTGGGGAAGAGAATATCCCACAAGTAAGGATGACGCCGTGGACCGGACACACCTATGTTGGAGAAAGATTGTTTGCTTTTGAAGATGCCGTTTCTTCCAACCTAGTTTGTTTCCTTTAAAATTATTTGTTACATATACATCAGTTCAATTACAAATGGTGAAACTCAGAACACAACAATCTGATGTGCCTTATTCCATTACCGCTACAAAATAATCTTACATTTATAAACTTAAAGGGACACTAAACCCAATTTTTTTCTTTCATGATTCAGATAGAGCAGGCAATTTTAAGCAACTTTCTAATTTACTCCTTTTATCAGTTTTTTTCATTCTCTTGGTATCTTTATTTGAAAAAGCAGGAATGTAAAGCTTACGAGCCAGCCCATTTTTGCTTCAGCACCCTAGATAGCGCTTGCTGATTGGTGGTAACATTTAGCCATCAATCAGCAAAGCGCTACTCAGGTGCTGAACCAAAGATGGGCCGGCTCGTAAGCTTACATTCTTGCTTTTTCAAATAAAGATACCAAGAGAACGAAGACAAACATAATAATAGGCTTAAATTAGAAAGTTGCTTCAAATTGCATCTGAATCATGAAAGAAAAAAAATCTGGGTTCTGTATCCCTTTAATTAGAGAGCCGGTATTAGATATTAATCTAAGAACCACATTATCTGGTACATTTTTCTTCTGATATTCAAAAAAAAATTAAAAGGTAAAATAATGTAATTATTCGGTTCTTCTGTCATTTTAATTGCTGTCTTTTTGGTAGATAAACATAAATGAACAATGACTTTTCATAAATGGTTCTAATTTAAAATGTACAACAACTTCTAAATGTTACACTACTCAAGCCTCTTATCTCTTAACTAAAAGGATACCAAATATATACAGTAGATGTTTGAACATTTTAATACTTGAAGAATGCTTGAAGAAAATATAAGAATAATCTAAACTAAATCCACTATGCACCTTCATTAAAGGTTTATAAAGAAGCAACAACAAAATGATGTAATGTGTTAGATTATTTTATTGTTGCTTGAACAAAACTAAGTGCTTAAAGGGACAGTAAGCACTAATGACATTTTGTAAGCATAGTATCTATCCTCTAGTCATAAGTGCCCCAATGTTGAAATGTGGCTTTCACTGCATTCCAGTGCTGATGTATTTGCACATGTGCAGCAACTGTCCTTCAAATACCTGCAGTATAACCTAGGTTCCAGAATAGTTTCAACCATATTTAGGGGGGTGCATGGAATGTATTTAGTATCCAATGTCCCTTTAACTCCTTTGCAGTTAAAGTTACATCTGAAGAGGCAATGTTCCTGCGCTGAACATGACAGTTTTGCAAATTCCTAATTGATTTAATGGTCTTGTTCAGCTTTGGACCAGTAGTGCATTGCTGGTCCAAACAGACTAAGACTGTGTTTATCCCCTTTTGCAGGGTGGAAGAATCCCTAAGCTTCAACGTGGCAACACCCAGTATGGAAACGCAGAGCATTACCAACCAGCACCTGTCAGGGGTTAAAATAAAAGGACGGTTTTGAAGATAGCTGCAGACACAGAAGGACAAACAACAGCACATGGAGTAAAAACCCTGCTACTGCAGGTGTACCCAGCAATTCAAAATCTAAATTTAAGTTGCACCTGTATTTTCTGAAAGTTCATACAATAACATAATTTTTTTTTTAGATTTCTAGTTAAACACACAAAAACAACAACATCACTGTTCTAAATACAGAGAGGAAACATATATGAATAATTAGTACACCAGGTATCAGTGAAAGAAAAATATATTAACTTTTTAGTAAATCGCTAGCAAATGTATCTTAGCTCACAGTGACTGCCACTTAAAAACATAATTTAGTCTTCTAGTATAAAATTAATGAATTTAATAATCATCCATTAAATGTTGATTAAAAAAACTAAGCCGCAATACAAAATTAACCTAGCAAAATATGTTCCCCAAAGCATACAAATTGAACGTTTACATAATAAGTACAAATCTAGGCAAGTATAGCGTATTGAATGAAGTAGCGATCCCTTGAGTAGTTAAATGTCAATGAAAACAAATCCAACAACATTACAAACACAAAACTATTTTACTAGGTGACAGAGATAAATAACCCCACATCACAACAAATATGTTGTTGGGGTAAAATGTGCAAGAAAACATATCCCTTATGATTAGGTCAAGGTGACATAGAGGAATATGGTCCTTTCTTCTCAAGATGTATAATAATGCACAGCTCAACAAACTCTGAAAACCAGAGCTATCTCTAATACAAGCTCTTAGTTTGTTTGTTTATTTTACCTGGGTTTTTATTAAAGGGACACTAAAGTCAAAATTAAACTTTCATGATTCAGACAGAGCATACAATTTCAAACAACTTTCCAATTTACTTCTATTATTTAATTTGCTTTATTCTCTTGGTACCCGTTGTTGAAAACCATACCTAGGTAGGCTCAGGTGCAGTAAAGCACTACTGAGAGCAAGCTGCTGGTTAGAGGCTACACATTGCTGCTCTAGAGCTGACTTTAAAGGGACAGTAAGCTAAAAATGTATCTCTCTATAAAGGGCTAGATTACTGGTGGCGCGCTATTTATTTATTTTTTGCTTACACGCAGACTTCGCTAGAAGAAAGATTTTAAAGCGAGCAGGTAAGTACGTGTTAAAGAGGTTGAAAGTAAAAAGTTTGTGAGTGAGCGAAACCCGAACACTTATTGTTTGTGCGCTAAGCCGACCAACTGCGCTAAAGCCAAAGGTAGTTATGAATACTTTAAATTCCAATGCTCTTCACATAGAATAAAATGCTCCATTTATTAAAAAAAAAAAATATATATATATATATATATATAATTATTTTTTGTAAAATATATACTGTATCTATACCTATATTTATATATGAGGTAGAATATATACAGGTATAGATATATAAATATATATAGAAATATGTACAGGTGGCCCTCCTTTTACAACGGTTCAATTTACACCGTTTCAGAATAACAACCTTTTA